>NW_028164623.1:346611-386611 GCF_964263955.1 Coregonus lavaretus
TCCAGTTACTACAACACTACAGACCTCCCCTAGTATAAAGGTAGGGGTTAATACTACTACTACTAGTACTACTACTATCCAGTTACTACAACACTACAGACCCCCCCTAGTATAAAGGTAGGGGTTAATACTACTACTACTACTACTACTACTACTACTAACCAGTTACTACAACACTACAGACCTTCACTAGTATACAGGTAGGGGTTAATACTACTACTACTACTACTACTACTACTACTATCCAGTTACTACAACACTACAGACCTCCCCTAGTATAAAGGTAGGGGTTAATACTACTACTACTACTACTACTACTACTACTACTATCCAGTTACTACAACACTACATACCTCCCCTAGTATAAAGGTAGGGGTTAATACTACTACTACTACTACTATCCAGTTACTACAACACTACAGACCCCCCCTAGTATAAAGGTAGGGGTTAATACTACTACTACTACTACTACCCAGTTACTACAACACTACAGACCCCCCTAGTATAAAGGTAGGGGTTAATACTACTACTACTACTACTACTACTACTACTACCAGTTACTACAACACTACAGACCCCCCCCTAGTATAAAGGTAGGGGTTAATACTACTACTACTACTACTACTACTACTACTACTACTACTACTACTACTACTACTACCCAGTTACTACAACACTACAGACCCCCCCTAGTATAAAGGTAGGTGTTAATACTACTACTACTACTAACCAGTTACTACAACACTACAGACCTCCCCTAGTATAAAGGTAGGGGTTAATACTAATACAACTACTACATTACTACTATCCAGTTACTACAACTCTACAGACTACTACTACTACTACTATACTACTACTACACTACAGACCTCCACTTACTGCAGGACTCTGTGTACAGGTAATACTACTGTAGTACTAATATTACTACCCAGTTAGTACAACGCTACAGACTTCACCTACTGCAGGACCCAGCATATAGGTAGGAGATAGGAATAACAGCTCTTTACTGAAACAGTTTTTCTGTTATCTGTCTAGGTTCTAGTCAGCCTTTCAGCTCCGTAGCTCATCAGTAACTCTCCTCCTGTCTCCTCTCTCCTCCTCTCGTCTCCTCTCCTCTCTCCTCTCTTCCCTCCTTCCTCCTCTCTAGGTTCCAGTCAGTCCCTCTGCTCCGTGGCTCCTCAGTAACTCCAGGAAGAGAACTGTATGTCTTCATCTAGCAGTCTGTAGGAGATTAGAGCACTGTCACCATCACACCATCTATACTGTTCCATGATCTTTAATGTGTCTATAATGTTGTGTGTGTGTGTGTGTGTGTGTGTGTGTGTGTGTGTGTGTGTGTGGGTAGCTACAGGACAGAACCCAGTTCAGTGATGTGGACCTGGTCCAGTTGAAGCGGTACTGGGACCGAGGGATGACCAGTCTGGGTTCTGTCTGCAGAGAGAAGATCAACGCAGCAGCCAATCAGCTCAACGTAGACACTGAGATAGTCAAGGTAGCAACCAATCAGAGGCTTCCTCTCAGCTGTATCAGCTGTAGTTGGGTGTTCTAACAGTATTTGGGTGATTGACAGACGTGGATCTTAACAGTATATTATATGTTGTGCTGTTTGTTTGATTGATAGACGTGGATCGGGAATCGGAGGAGGAAGTACCGTCTGATGGGCATCGAGATCCCGCCCCCTAAAGGTGGGCCGGCCGTGTTCCTGACTTCACAGGAAGGGGAGGAGTCTCCCTCTACGCTGAGTTCCGATGGGGAGGGGCTTAGAACGCCAGAGCTGGGAGACAACCTAAACGATGGAGCGTCCTTCTGTCTGTCCGAGGGTGAGACACGCACACACACACACACACACACACAACCGACCCCAGTAGCAGTGTCCAGTGTGACGGTGTTGTTGTATTTAGATGGGACCAGTGATTCGTACCAGAGAGAAGAAGAGGAAGGAGTAGAGGAGGAGAGCAGCAGCGCCCCCATGGCTCACAACGTGGTACTGCAGTATACACTCTGTTATTACACTAGTACAATACACTGTTATTACACTAGTACAATACACTGTTATTACACTAGTACAATACACTAGTACAATACACTGTTATTACACTAGTACAATACACTGTTATTACACTAGTACAATACACTGTTATTACACTAGTACAATACACTAGTACAATACACTGTTATTACACTAGTACAATACACTGTTATTACACTAGAGATACACTGTTATTACACTAGAGATACACAGGTACAATACACTGTTATTACACTAGTACAATACACTGTTATTACACTAGAGATACACTAGTACAATACACTGTTATTACACTAGAGATACACTAGTACAATACACTGTTATTACACTAGTACAATACACTGTTATTACACTAGTACAATACACTGTTATTACACTAGTACAATACACTGTTATTACACTAGTACAATACACTGTTATTACACTAGAGATACACTAGTACAATACACTGTTATTACACTAATACAATACACTGTTATTACACTAGTACAATACACTGTTATTACACTAGTACAATACACTGTTATTACACTAGAGATACACTAGTACAATACACTGTTATTACACTAGTACAATACACTGTTATTACACTAGAGATACACTAGTACAATACACTGTTATTACACTAGAGATACACTAGTACAATACACTGTTATTACACTAGTACAATACACTGTTATTACACTAGTACAATACACTGTTATTACACTAGTACAATACACTGGTACAATACACTGTTATTACACTAGTACAATACACTGTTATTACACTAGAGACACTGTTATTACACTAGAGATACACAGGTACAATACACTGTTATTACACTAGTACAATACACTGTTATTACACTAGAGATACACTAGTACAATACACTGTTATTACACTAGAGATACACTAGTACAATACACTGTTATTACACTAGAGATACACTAGTACAATACACTGTTATTACACTAGTACAATACACTGTTATTACACTAGTACAATACACTGTTATTACACTAGTACAATACACTGTTATTACACTAGATACACTAGTACAATACACTGTTATTACACTAGTACAATACACTGTTATTACACTAGTACAATACACTGTTATTACACTAGTACAATACACTGTTATTACACTAGTACAATACACTGTTATTACACTAGTACAATACACTGTTATTACACTAGTACAATACACTGTTATTACACTAGTACAATACACTGTTATTACACTAGAGATACACTAGTACAATACACTGTTATTACACTAGTACAATACACTGTTATTACACTAGAGATACACTAGTACAATACACTGTTATTACACTAGAGATACACTAGTACAATACACTGTTATTACACTAGTACAATACACTGTTATTACACTAGTACAATACACTGTTATTACACTAGTACAATACACTGTTATTACACTAGAGATACACTAGTACAATACACTGTTATTACACTAGAGATACACTAGTACAATACACTGTTATTACGCTAGAGATACACTAGTACAATACACTGTTACACTAGTACAATACACTGTTATTACACTAGAGATACACTAGTACAATACACTGTCAAAATTGGGATATAATGAAGAGCGTTGAGATTTAGCCACTGATTGTATAGGGTTGTGTTTCCTAACAGAAGATAGAGGTGATTGATGATGATGATGAGGAGGATGGTGTTGAGATGGTCGGATCTGATATGGAAAACATGCAGAACCTCCTGGAGTTTAAGGTGAGGAACACACCCCCACACCCCCACACCCCCACACCCTGATGTGTGTAGCCCAGTGTGCCATGTTTATTTTTTATTTATTTATTTCACCTTTATTTAACCAGGTAAACCAGTTGAGAACAAGTTCTCATTTACAACTGCGACCTGAAGTGTGCCATGTGTGTGTGTGTGTGCGTGTGTGTGTGTGTGTGTGTGTGTGTGTGTTTCAGCTGGAGGAGGTGCAGTATTTGGAGAGTCAGCTACAGAACCAGAATCAGAGATATAATGAGTTGGAGACCTTCACCAAGAGTCTTCTGACCGCCATACGGACCAACAACCTGGACAGACAACAGGTACACTCACACACTGTCACTTACACACACTTATACACACACACAACACACACAATAATTCTGAAACAGCATAGTGTGTTTCTGACTGTGTGTGTGTGTGTGTGTCCTCTACCTACCTGGGTCACCGTGTGTGTGTGTGTGTGTGTGTGTGTGTATAGGAGCTCCTAGCCAGCCTACCTCAGCCTTCAGATCAGGACTGGGACATGAGTCCAGAGGGAGGAACCAACTCAATCTCCACAACAACACAATCTGCAGCCAATCACGAGTCCCCGTTGGCTGCCGGGAGCAACGACGAGACACCATTGGTCAACCCCAACAAAGACCTCCCATTGGTCACTATAAACGAAGACGGTTCATTGATTGCTGAGCTCAACGAGTCGTCTGTATCAGAGGAACTAGAGACTGAGACCGGACCAGAGTGACTACTGACACACACAAACACACTCCACACCCCAGGCCTGTGGATGGATCCTAAACTAACCCCGGGCCTGTGGATGGATCCTAAACTAACCCCGGGCCTGTGGATGGATCCTAAACTAACCCCGGGCCTGTGGATGGATCCTAAACTAACCCCGGGCCTGTGGATGGATCCTAAACTAACCCCGGGCCTGTGGATGGATCCTAAACTAACCCCGGGCCTGTGGATGGATCCTAAACTAACCCCAGGCCTGTGGATGGATCCTATACTAACCCCAGGCCTGTGGATGGATCCTATACTAACCCCGGGCCTGTGGATGGATCCTATACTAACCCCGGGCCTGTGGATGGATCCTATACTAACCCCGGGCCTGTGGATGGATCCTAAACTAACTGTGCTGGTCTACCAATGCCTTTTCTATTACATATCACTCTGCCTTGTCTGGTCAGGTTCCAGACACAACAATAAACAGACTCCATAATAACTGACCTGACGACTCTGTCTGTTATTACTCTGCCCAGAATGTCTGTTACTGTCTGTTACCATCCAGAATGTCTGTTACTCGACTGGCTGTCTGTTCCTCTGCAGGTGTGGATGGTGTTGTTGGGAAGGTCTGTGGTGGGAGAGTTCTATAGGGAGTTATGTGGTGGGAGAGTTCTATAGGGAGTTATGTGGTGGGAGAGTTCTATAGGGAGTTATGTGGTGGGAGAGTTCTATAGGGAGTTATGTGGTGGGAGAGTTCTATAGGGAGTTATGTGGTGGGAGAGTTCTATAGGGAGTTATGTGGTGGGAGAGTTCTATAGGAGTTATGTGGTGGGAGAGTTCTATAGGGAGTTATGTGGTGGGAGAGTTCTATAGGGAGTTATGTGGTGGGAGAGTTCTATAGGGAGTTATGTGGTGGGAGAGTTCTATAGGAGTTATGTGGTGGGAGAGTTCTATAGGGAGTTATGTGGTGGGAGAGTTCTATAGGGAGTTATGTGGTGGGAGAGTTCTATAGGGAGGTATGTGGTGGGAGAGTTCTATAGGGAGGTATGTGGTGGGAGAGTTCTATAGGGAGTTATGTGGTGGGAGAGTTCTATAGGAGTTATGTGGTGGGAGAGTTCTATAGGGAGTTATGTGGTGGGAGAGTTCTATAGGGAGTTATGTGGTGGGAGAGTTCTATAGGGAGTTATGTGGTGGGAGAGTTCTATAGGGAGTTATGTGGTGGGAGAGTTCTATAGGGAGTTATGTGGTGGGAGAGTTCTATAGGAGTTATGTGGTGGGAGAGTTCTATAGGGAGTTATGTGGTGGGAGAGTTCTATAGGGAGCTATGTGGTGGGAGAGTTCTATAGGGAGTTATGTGGTGGGAGAGTTCTATAGGGAGTTATGTGGTGGGAGAGTTCTATAGGGAGTTATGTGGTGGGAGAGTTCTATAGGGAGTTATGTGGTGGGCGAGTTCTATAGGAGTTATGTGGTGGGAGAGTTCTATAGGGAGTTATGTGGTGGGAGAGTTCTATAGGAGTTATGTGGTGGGAGAGTTCTATAGGGAGTTATGTGGTGGGAGAGTTCTATAGGGAGTTATGTGGTGGGAGAGTTCTATAGGGAGTTATGTGGTGGGAGAGTTCTATAGGGAGTTATGTGGTGGGAGAGTTCTATAAGGAGTTATGTGGTGGGAGAGTTCTATAGGGAGTTATGTGGTGGGAGAGTTCTATAGGGAGTTATGTGGTGGGAGAGTTCTATAGGGAGTTATGTGGTGGGAGAGTTCTATAGGGAGTTATGTGGTGGGAGAGTTCTATAGGGAGTTATGTGGTGGGAGAGTTCTATAAGGAGTTATGTGGTGGGAGAGTTCTATAGGGAGTTATGTGGTGGGAGAGTTCTATAGGAGTTATGTGGTGGGAGAGTTCTATAGGGAGTTATGTGGTGGGAGAGTTCTATAGGAGTTATGTGGTGGGAGAGTTCTATAGGGAGTTATGTGGTGGGAGAGTTCTATAGGGAGTTATGTGGTGGGAGAGTTCTATAGGGAGTTATGTGGTGGGAGAGTTCTATAGGAGAGTTATGTGGTGGGAGAGTTCTATAGGGAGTTATGTGGTGGGAGAGTTCTATAGGAGAGTTATGTGGTGGGAGAGTTCTATAGGGAGTTATGTGGTGGGAGAGTTCTATAGGGAGTTATGTGGTGGGAGAGTTCTATAGGGAGTTATGTGGTGGGAGAGTTCTATAGGGAGTTATGTGGTGGGAGAGTTCTATAGGGAGTTATGTGGTGGGAGAGTTCTATAGGGAGTTATGTGGTGGGAGAGTTCTATAGGGAGTTATGTGGTGGGAGAGTTCTATAGGGATTTATGTGGTGGGAGAGTTCTATAGGGAGTTATGTGGTGGGAGAGTTCTATAGGGAGTTATGTGGTGGGAGAGTTCTATAGGGAGTTATGTGGTGGGAGAGTTCTATAGGAGTTATGTGGTGGGAGAGTTCTATAGGAGTTATGTGGTGGGAGAGTTCTATAGGGAGTTATGTGGTGGGAGAGTTCTATAGGGAGTTCTGTGGTGGGAGAGTTCTATAGGGAGTTATGTGGTGGGAGAGTTCTATAGGGAGTTATGTGGTGGGAGAGTTCTATAGGGAGTTATGTGGTGGGAGAGTTCTATAGGGAGTTATGTGGTGGGAGAGTTCTATAGGAGTTATGTGGTGGGAGAGTTCTATAGGGAGTTATGTGGTGGGAGAGTTCTATAGGGAGTTATGTGGTGGGAGAGTTCTATAGGGAGTTATGTGGTGGGAGAGTTCTATAGGAGTTATGTGGTGGGAGAGTTCTATAGGAGTTATGTGGTGGGAGAGTTCTATAGGGAGTTATGTGGTGGGTTCTGTGGGAGAGATTTGTGGTGAGAGAGTTCTATAGGAAAGTTCTGTGGTAGGTTGTGTAGGAGAGTTCTATAGGAGAGTGATGTGGGATAGGTCTATTAGGAGAGTTGTGTGGTGGGAGAGTTCTATAGGAGAGTTCTGTGGTGGGAGAATTCTATATGAGTTACAGTACAAGTCAAAAGTTTGGAAAAACTACTCATTCAAGGGTTTTTCTTTATTTTTACTATTTTCTGCATTGTAGAATAATAGTGAAGACATCAAAACTATGAAATAACACATATGGAATCATGTAGGGAGTTAAACAAATCAAAATATATTTTATATTTGAAATTCTTCAAATAGCCACCCTTTGCCTTGATGACAGCTTTGCACACTCTTGGCATTCTCTCAACCAGCTTCACCTGGAATGCTTTTCCAATAGTCTTGAAGGAGTTCCCACATATGCTGAGCACTTGTTGGCTGCTTTTCCTTCACTCTCAGGGGATTGTGGAGGCCAGGTAATCTGATGCAGCACTCCATCACTCTCCTTCTTGGTAAAATAGCCCTTACACAGCCTGGAAGTGTGTTGGGTCATTGTCCTGTTGAAAAACAAATGATAGTCCCACTAAACGCAAACCAGATGGGATGGCGTATCACTGCAGAATGCTGTGGTAGCCATGCTGGTTAAGTGTGCCTTGAATTCTAAATAAATCACAGACAGTGTCACCAGCAAAGCACCCCCACACCATCACACCTCCTCCTCCATGCTCCATGCTTCACACATGCAGAGATCATCCGTTCACCTACTCTGCGTCTCACAAAGACACGGTGGTTGGAACCAAAAATCTCAAATTTGGACTCATCAGACCAAAGGACAGATTTCCACCGGTCTAATGTCCATTGCTCGTGTTTCTTGGCCCAAGCAAGTCTCTTCTTCTTATTGGTGTCCTTTAGTAGTAGTTTCTTTGCAGCAATTCGACCATGAAGGCCTGATTCACACAGTCTCCTCTGAACAGTTGATGTTGAGATGTGTCTGTTACTTGAACTCTGAAGCATTTATTTGGGCTGCAATTTCTGAGGTGCAGTTAACTCTAATGAACTTATCCTCTGCAGCAGAGGTAACTCTGGGTCTTCCATTCCTGTGGCGGTCCTCATTAGCAGTGGTGGAAAAAGTACTCCATTGTCATACTTTAGTAAAAGTAAAGATACCTTAATGACTCAAGTAAAAGTGAAAGTCACCCAGTGAAATACTACTTGAGTAAAAGTCTAAAAGTATTTGGTTTTAAATATACTTAAGTATCAAAAGTAAATGGAATTGCTCAAATGTACTTAAGTATCAAAAGTAAAAG
This sequence comes from Coregonus lavaretus, assembly GCF_964263955.1. Classification (NCBI taxonomy): domain Eukaryota; kingdom Metazoa; phylum Chordata; class Actinopteri; order Salmoniformes; family Salmonidae; genus Coregonus; species Coregonus lavaretus. The sequence goes on from NW_028164623.1 coordinate 355,286, forward strand.
TATAAACCATTTCAAATTCCTTATATTAAGCAGATCAGGGACAGTAGAGATGACCAGGGATGTTCTCTTGATAAGTGAGTGAATTGGACCATTTTGGACCATTTTCCTGTCAAAATGTAACGAGTACTTTTGGGTGTCAGGGAAAATATATGGAGTAAAAAGTACATAATTTTCTTTAGGAATGTAGTGAAGTAAAAGTTGGCAAAAATATAAATAGTAAAGTACAGATACCCCAAATAACGACTAAAGTGTTTTTCCACCACTGGGTCTGCTGCAATGTCTGAGGCTGGTAACTCTATTGAACTTATCCTCTGCAGCAGAGGTAACTCTGGGTCTTCCTTTCCTGTGGCGGTCCTCATTAGAGCCAGTTTCATCATAGCGCTGGTAACTCTAATGAACTTATCATCTGCAGCAGTGGTAAGTCTGGGTCTTCCATTCCTGTGGCGGTCCTCATTAGAGCCAGTTTCATCATAGCGCTGGTAACTCTAATGAACTTATCCTCTGCAGCAGTGGTAACTCTGGGTCTTCCATTCCTGTGGCGGTCCTCATTAGAGCCAGTTTCATCATAGTGCTGGTAACTCAAATGAACTTATCCTCTGCAGCAGAGGTAACTCTGGGTCTTCCATTCCTGTGGCGGTCCTCATTAGAGCCAGCTTCATCATAGCACTGGTAACTCTAATGAACTTATCCTCTGCAGCAGTGGTAACTCTGGGTCTTCCTTTCTTGTGGCAGTCCTCATTAGAGCCAGTTTCATCATAGCGCTGGTAACTCTAATGAACTTATCCTCTGCAGCAGTGGTAACTCTGGGTCTTCCTTTCCTGTGGCGGTCCTCATTAGAGCCAGTTTCATCATAGCGCTGGTACAGTGGGGGAAAAAAGTATTTAGTCAGCCACCAATTGTGCATGTTCTCCCACTTAAAAAGATGAGAGAGGCCTGTAATTTTCATCATAGGTACACGTCAACTATGACTGACAAAATGAGAAAAAAAAATCCAGAAAATCACATTGTAGGATTTTTAATGAATTTATTTGCAAATTATGGTGGAAAATAAGTATTTGGTCAATAACAAAAGTTTCTCAATACTTTGTTATATACCCTTTGTTGGCAATGACACAGGTCAAACGTTTTCTGTAAGTCTTCACAAGGTTTTCACACACTGTTGCTGGTATTTTGGCCCATTCCTCCATGCAGATCTCCTCTAGAGCAGTGATGTTTTGGGGCTGTCGCTGGGCAACACGGACTTTCAACTCCCTCCAAAGATTTTCTATGGGGTTGAGATCTGGAGACTGGCTAGGCCACTCCAGGACCTTGAAATGCTTCTTACGAAGCCACTCCTTCGTTGCCCGGGCGGTGTGTTTGGGATCATTGTCATGCTGAAAGACCCAGCCACGTTTCATCTTCAATGCCCTTGCTGATGGAAGGAGGTTTTCACTCAAAATCTCACGATACATGGCCCCATTCATTCTTTCCTTTACACGGATCAGTCGTCCTGGTCCCTTTGCAGAAAAACAGCCCCAAAGCATGATGTTTCCACCCCCATGCTTCACAGTAGGTATGGTGTTCTTTGGATGCAACTCAGCATTCTTTGTCCTCCAAACACAACGAGTTGAGTTTTTACCAAAACGTTCTATTTTGGTTTCATCTGACCATATGACATTCTCCCAATCCTCTTCTGGATCATCCAAATGCACGCTAGCAAACTTCAGACGGGCCTGGACATGTACTGGCTTAAGCAGGGGGACACGTCTGGCACTGCAGGATTTGAGTCCCTGGCGGCGTAGTGTGTTACTGATGGTAGGCTGTGTTACTTTGGTCCCAGCTCTCCTAAGGTCATTCACTAGGTCCCCCCGTGTAGTTCTGGGATTATTGCTCACCGTTCTTGTGATCATTTTGACCCCACGGGGTGAGACGTTGCGTGGAGTCCCAGATCGAGGGAGAATATCAGTGGTCTTGTATGTCTTCCATTTCCTAATAATTGATCCCACAGTTGATTTCTTCAAACCAAGCTGCTTACCTATTGCAGATTCAGTCTTCCCAGCCTGGTGCAGGTCTACAATTTTGTTTCTGGTGTCCTTTGACAGCTCTTTGGTCTTGGCCATAGTGGAGTTTGGAGTGTGACTGTTTGAGGTTGTGGACAGGTGTCTTTTATACTGATAATAAGTTCAAACGGGTGCCATTAATACAGGTAACGAGTGGAGGACAGAGGAGCCTCTTAAAGAAGAAGTTACAGGTCTGTGAGAGCCAGAAATCTTGCTTGTTTGTAGGTGACCAAATACTTATTTTCCACCATAATTTGCAAATAAATTAATTAAAAATCCTACAATGTGATTTTCTGGGAAAAAAAATCTCAATTTGTCAGTCATAGTTGACGTGTACCTAGGATGAAAATTACAGGCCTCTCTCATCTTTTTAAGTGGGAGAACTTGCACAATTGGTGGCTGACTAAATACTTTTTTTCCCCACTGTAACTCTAATGAACTTATCCTCTGCAGCAGAGTTAACTCTGGGTCTTCCTTTCCTGTGGCGGTCCTCATTAGAGCCAGTTTCACCATAGCGCTGGTAACTCTAATGAACTTATCCTCTGCAGCAGAGGTAACTCTGGGTCTTCCTTTCCTGTGGCGGTCCTCATTAGAGCCAGTTTCATCATAGCGCTGGTAACTCTAATGAACTTATCCTCTGCAGCAGTGGTAACTCTGGGTCTTCCTTTCCTGTGGCAGTCCTCATTAGAGCCAGTTTCATCATAGCGCTGGTAACTCTAATGAACTTATCCTCTGCAGAGACGTTTCTTGCAGTTGGCCACCAGGTTTGCACACATCTCAGGAGGGATTTTGTCCCACTCCTCTTTGCAGATCTTCTCCAAGTCATTAAGGTTTTGAGGCTGACGTTTGGCAACTCGAACCTTCAGCTCCCTTCACATATTTTCTATGGGATTAAGGTCTGGAGACTGGCTAGGCCACTCCAGGACCTTAATGTGCTTCTTCTTGAGCCACTCCTTTGTTGCCTTGGCCGTGTGTTTTGGGTCACTGAAATTGTCGCTAACCCTATTACTAGTCTGTTTAACCTCTCTTTCATAATGTCTGAGATCCCCAGAGATTGGAAAGCTGCCGCGGTCATCCCCCTCTTCAAAGGGGGTGACACTCTAGATCCAAACTGCTACAGACCTATATCCATCCTGCCCTGCCTTTCGAAAGTATTCGAAAGCCAAGTTAACAAACAGATCATCGACCATTTCGAATACCACCGTACCTTCTCCGCTATGCAATCCGGTTTCCGAGCTGGTCACGGGTGCACTTCAGCCACGCTCAAGGTCCTAAACGATATTATAACCGCGATTGATAATAGACAGTACTGTGCAGCCGTCTTCATCGACCTGGCCAAGGCTTTCGACTCTGTCAACCACCGCATTCTTATTGGCAGACTAAATAGCCTTGGTTTCTCAAATGACTGCCTCGCCTGGTTCACCAACTACTTCTCAGATAGAGTTCAGTGTGTCAAATCGGAGGGCCTGTTGTCTGGACCTATGGCAGTCTCTATGGGGGTGCCACAGGGTTCAATTCTTGGGCCGACACTTTTCTCCGTGTATATCAATGATGTCGCTCTTGCTGCTGGTGACTCTCTGATCCACCTCTACGCAGACGACACCATTTTGTATACATCTGGCCCTTCATTGGACACTGTGTTAACAAACCTCCAAACGAGCTTCAATGCCATACAACAATCCTTCAGTAGCCTCCAACTGCTCTTAAACACTAGTAAAACTAAATGCATGCTTTTCAATCGAACGCTGCTGGCACCCGCCCACCCGACTAGAATCACCACTCTCGACGGGTCTGACCTAGAGTATGTGGACAACTACAAATACCTAGGTGTCTGGTTAGACTGTAAACTCAACTTCCAGACTCACATAAAGAATCTCCAATCCAAAGTTAAATCTAGAATCGGCTTCCTATTTCGCAATAAAGCCTCCTTCACTCATGCTGCCAAACATGCCCTCGTAAAACTGACTATCCTACCGATCCTTGACTTCGGCGATGTAATTTACAAAATAGCCTCCAACACTCTACTCAGCAAATTGGATGTAGTCTATCACAGTGCCATCCGTTTTGTCTCCAAAGCCCCATACACTACCCACCACTGTGACCTGTACGCTCTTGTTGGCTGGTCCTCACTACATGTTCGTCGTCAAACCCACTGGCTCCAGGCCATCTATAAATCACTGCTAGGCAAATCCCCGCCTTATCTTAGCTCATTGGTCACCATAGCAGCACCCACCCGTAGTCTACGCTCCAGCAGGTATATCTCACTGGTCATTCCCAAAGCCAACACCTCCTTTGGCCGCCATTCCTTCCAGTTCTCTGCTGCCAATGACTGGAACGAATTGCAAAAATCTCTGAAGCTGGAGACTCTTATCTCCCTTAATAACTTTAAGCATCAGTTGTCAGAGCACCTTACCGATCACTGCACCTGTACACAGCCCATCCGAAATTAGCCCACCCAACTACCTCATCCCTATATTATTTATTTTGCTCTTTTGCACCCCAGTATCTCTATTTGCACATAATCTCTTGCACATCTAGCATTCCAGTGTTAATACTATTGTAATTATTCTGCACTATAGCCTATTTATTGCCTTACCTCCATAACTTGCTACATTTGCACACACTGTATATATATTTTCTGTTGTATTTTCTGACTTTATGTTTTTTTTACCCCATATGTAACTCTGTTGTTTTTATTGCACTACTTTGCTTTATCTTGGCCAGGTCGCAGTTGTAAATGAGAACTTGTTCTCAACTGGCTTACCTGGTTAAATAAAGGTGAAAAAAAAAAAAAAAAAAAAAAAAAAATGGTCATGCTGGAATACCCATCCACGACCCATTTTCAATGCCCTGGCTGAGGGAAGGAGGTTCTCAGCCAAGATTTGATGGTACATGGCCCCGTCCATCGTCCCTTTGATGCGGTGAAGTTGTCCTGTCCACTTAGTAGAAAAACACCCCCAAAGCATAATGTTTCCACCTTCATGTTTGACGGTGGGGATGGTGTTCTTGGGGTCATAGGCAGCATTCCTCCTCCTCCAAACACGGCGAGTTGAGTTGATGCCAAAGAGCTCCATTTTGGTCTCATCTGACCACATCACTTTCACCCAGTTCTCCTCTGAATCATTCAGATGTTCATTGGCAAACTTCAGACGGGCCTGTATATGTGCCTTCTTGAGCAGGGGGACCTTGCGGGCGCTGCAGGATTTCAGTCCTTCACGGCGTAGTGTGTTACCAATTGTTTTCTTGGTGACTATGGTCCCAGCTGCCTTGAGACCATTGACAAGATCCTCCCGTGTAGTTCTGGGCTGATTCCTCACCGTTCTCATGATCATTGCAACTCCACGAGGTGAGATCTTGCATGGAGCCCCAGGCCGAGGGAGATTGACAGTTCTTTTGTGTTTCTTCCATTTGCAAATAATCACACCAACTGTTGTCACCTTCTCACCAAGCTGCTTGGCGATGGTCTTGTAGCCCATTCCAGCCTTGTGTAGGTCTACAATCTTGTCCCTGACATCCTTGGAGAGCTCTTTGGTCTTGGCCATGGTGGAGAGTTTGGAATCTGATTGATTGATTGCTTCTGTGGACAGGTGTCTTTTATACAGGTAACAAACTGAGATTAGGAGCACTCCCTTTAAGAGTGTGCTCCTAATCTCAGCTCGTTACCTGTATAAAAGACACCTGGGAGCCAGAAATCTTTCTGATTGAGAGGGGGTCAAATACTTATTTCCCTCATTAAAATGCAAATCAATTTCTAACATTTTTGTCATGCGTTTTTCTGGATTTTTTTGTTGTTATTCTGTCTCTCACTGTTCAAATAAACCTACCATTAAAATTATAGACTGATAATTTCTTTGTCAGTGGGCAAACATACAAAATCAGCAGGGGATCAAATACTTTTTTCCCTCACTGTATATCCTCTACAATGAACAATCACACACAAAGACAAGGGGGCAGAGGGAACACTTATACAGGTACTGATGAGGGGATATGAACCAGGTGTGTGTAATAAACAAGACAAAACAAATGGAATGATGAGATGAGGAGTGGCAGTGGCTAGAAGGCCAGTGACGACGAACACCGAATCCTGCCTGAACAAGGCAGAGAGAGTTCTGGGCATAAATCGGCCCAAGGCAAGAACACCGACCTCTCCCCTGGCCGGTCCTGGCAGTAGGACCACAGGAACCTATCCACATCCTGATTCACCTCCTGCCCATTAGACGCGGGGTGGAAACCAGAGGTCAGGCTGACCGAGACCCCCAGACGTTCCATGAACGCCTTCCAGACCCTGGATGTGAACTGGGGACCCCGGTCAGACACTATGTCCTCTGGCACCCTGTAGTGCCAGAAGACGTGTGTAAACAGGGCCACCACAGTCTGCAGGGCCGTGGTGAGACCGGGCAGAGGAAGGAGGCGGCAGGCTTTGGAAAAGCGGTCCACAACGACCAGGATGGTGGTGTTACCTTGAGAGAGGGGAAGATCAGTAAGGAAGTCAATACACAAGTGCGACCATGGTCGTTGTGGAACTGGTAAGGGCTGTAACTTACCCACTGGGAGGTGCCTAGGTGCCTTACTCTGGGCGCACACCGAGCAGGAGGAGACATACACCCTCACGTCCTTAGCCAAAGTAGGCCACCAGTACTTCCCGTTCAGACAGCGCACTGTATGACCGATACCTGGGTGACCAGAGGAGGGGGACGTGTGTGCCCAATAGATCAGACGGTCCCGGACAAGAGCCGGCACGTACAGCAGCCCAGCTGGACACTGAGGTGGAGATGGCTCGGTGCGTAACGTCCGCTCTATGTCCGCATACTACCGGCGCAACAATGCAGGAGGCCTGGAGTATGGGGGTGTGATCTATGGGCCTCTCTTCTGTGATGGGAGCTGCGACCTTGCCAAAGCCCCGGATAAACCTCTGATAGTAGTTGGCAAAGCCAAGGAAGCGCTGCACCTCCTTAATCGTGGTTGGAGTCTGCCAATTACGCACGGCTGAAATGCGGTCTCCCTCCATCTCCACACCTGAGGTGGTAATGCGGTATCCGAGGAAGGAGACGGACTGTTGGAAAAACAGACACTTTTCTGCCTTGGCATAAAGGTCATGTTCCAACAGTCAGCCCAGCACTCTGCGAACCCGGGACACATGCTCGGCATGCGTAGCGGAGTACACCAGAATGTCATCGATGTAGACCACCACATCGTGACCAAGCATGTCCCGAAACACCTTGTTCACAAAGGACTGGAAGACGGATGGAGCATTCATCAAACCGTACGGCATCACCAGGTATTCGTAATGCCCCGTGGTTGTGCTGAATGATGTCTTCCACTCGTCCCCCTCTCGGACACGCACCAGGTTGTACGCACTCCGGAGATTTAATTTTGTGAAGAAGTGCGCCCCATGCATTGACTCGATTACAGATGGAATGAGGGGTAGAGGATAACTATGACGTATTGTCCACTTGTTCAGTGCTCGATAATTAATGCAAGGGCTCAGACCTCCGTCTTTCTTCTTCACAAAAAAGAAACCCGAAGAGGCGGGCAAAGTGGAGGGACGTATGAACCCCTGGCCTCGGTTTCGGCCTGCGACAGGGGATATACAGTGCCTTGAAAAAGTATTCATCCCCCTTGGCGTTTGTCCTATGTTGCTGCATTACAACCTGTAATTTAAATGGATTTTTTATTTGGACTTCATGTAATGGACATACAAAAAATAATCCAAATTGGTGAAGGGAAATGAAAAAAATAACTTGTATCAAAATATTATTGTCTCATCTCTATCTACATAGTATGATGACCCCCCCCCCCCCCCCACCACTCTTCTCTCATCTCTATCTACATAGTATGATGCCCCCCCCACCACTCTTCTCTCATCTCTATCTATGGAGTATGATGACCCCCCCCCCCCCCACCACTCTTCTCTCATCTCTATCTACATAGTATGATGCCCCCCCACCACTCTTCTCTCATCTCTATCTACATAGTATGATGACCCCTCCCCCCCACCACTCTTCTCTCATCTCTATCTACATAGTATGATGACACCCCCCCCCCCCACCACTCTTCTCTCATCTCTATCTACATAGTATGATGCCCCCCCACCACTCTTCTCTCATCTCTATCTACATAGTATGATGACCCCCCCCCCCCCCCACCACTCTTCTCTCATCTCTATCTACATAGTATGATGCCCCCCCACCACTCTTCTCTCATCTCTATCTACATAGTATGATGACCCCTCCCCCCCACCACTCTTCTCTCATCTCTATCTACATAGTATGATGCCCCCCCCACCACTCTTCTCTCATCTCTATCTACATAGTATGATGCCCCCCCCCACCACTCTTCTCTCATCTCTATCTACATAGTATTATGCCCCCCCCACCACTCTTCTCTCATCTCTATCTACATAGTATGATGCCCCCCCCACCACTCTTCTCTCATCTCTATCTACATAGTATTATGCCCCCCCCACCACTCTTCTCTCATCTCTATCTACATAGTATGATGCCCCCCCCACCACTCTTCTCTCATCTCTATCTACATAGTATGATGCCCCCCCCACCACTCTTTTCTCATCTCTATCTACATAGTATGATGCCCCCCCCCCCCCACCACCACTCTTCTCTAATCTCTATCTACATAGTATGATGCCCCCCCCCACCACTCTTCTCTCATCTCTATCTACATAGTATGATGCCCCCCCCACCACTCTTCTCTCATCTCTATCTACATAGTATGATGCCCCCCCCCCACCACCACTCTTCTCTCATCTCTATCTACATAGTATGATGCCCCCCCCCCACCACCACTCTTCTCTCATCTCTATCTACATAGTATGATGCCCCCCCCACCACTCTTCTCTCATCTCTATCTACATAGTATTATGCCCCCCCCCACCACTCTTCTCTCATCTCTATCTACATAGTATGATGCCCCCCCCCACCACTCTTCTCTCATCTCTATCTACATAGTATGATGCCCCCCCACCACCACCACTCTTCTCTCATCTCTATCTACATAGTATGATGCCCCCCCCACCACTCTTCTCTCATCTCTATCTACATAGTATGATGCCCCCCCACCACTCTTCTCTCATCTCTATCTACATAGTATGATGCCCCCCCCACCACTCTTTTCTCATCTCTATCTACATAGTATGATGCCCCCCCCCCCCACCACCACTCTTCTCTCATCTCTATCTACATAGTATGATGCCCCCCCCACCACTCTTCTCTCATCTCTATCTACATAGTATGATGCCCCACCACCACTCTTCTCTCATCTCTATCTACATAGTATGATGCCCCCCCCCACCACTCTTCTCTCATCTCTATCTACATAGTATGATGCCCCCCCCCCCACTCTTCTCTCATCTCTATCTACATAGTATGATGCCCCCCCCACCACTCTTCTCTCATCTCTATCTACATAGTATGATGCCCCCCCACCACTCTTCTCTCATCTCTATCTACATAGTATGATGCCCCCCCCCACCACTCTTCTCTCATCTCTATCTACATAGTATGATGCCCCCCCCACCACCACTCTTCTCTCATCTCTATCTACATAGTATGATGCCCCCCCCCCACCACCACTCTTCTCTCATCTCTATCTACATAGTATGATGCCCCCCCCCCCCCCCACCACCACTCTTCTCTCATCTCTATCTACATAGTATGATGCCCCCCCCCCCACCACTCTTCTCTCATCTCTATCTACATAGTATGATGCCCCCCCCACCACTCTTCTCTCATCTCTATCTACATAGTATGATGCCCCCCCCACCACTCTTCTCTCATCTCTATCTACATAGTATGATGCCCCCCCCCCCACCACTCTTCTCTCATCTCTATCTACATAGTATGATGCCCCCCCCCACCACTCTTCTCTCATCTCTATCTACATAGTATGATGCCCCCCCCCACCACCACTCTTCTCTCATCTCTATCTACATAGTATGATGCCCCCCCACCACTCTTCTCTCATCTCTATCTACATAGTATGATGCCCCCCCCCACCACTCTTCTCTCATCTCTATCTACATAGTATGATGCCCCCCCCCCCACCACCACTCTTCTCTCATCTCTATCTACATAGTATGATGCCCCCCCCACCACTCTTCTCTCATCTCTATCTACATAGTATGATGCCCCCCCCACCACTCTTCTCTCATCTCTATCTACATAGTATGATGCCCCCCCCCACCACTCTTCTCTCATCTCTATCTACATAGTATGATGCCCCCCCCACCACTCTTCTCTCATCTCTATCTACATAGTATGATGCCCCCCCCACCACTCTTCTCTCATCTCTATCTACATAGTATGATGCCCCCCCCCCACCACCACTCTTCTCTCATCTCTATCTACATAGTATGATGCCCCCCCCACCACTCTTCTCTCATCTCTATCTACATAGTATGATGCCCCCCCCCACCACTCTTCTCTCATCTCTATCTACATAGTATGATGCCCCCCCCACCACTCTTCTCTCATCTCTATCTACATAGTATGATGCCCCCCCCCCCCCACCACCACTCTTCTCTAATCTCTATCTACATAGTATGATGCCCCCCCCCCCACCACTCTTCTCTCATCTCTATCTACATAGTATGATGCCCCCCCCACCACTCTTCTCTCATCTCTATCTACATAGTATGATGCCCCCCCCCACCACTCTTCTCTCATCTCTAACTACATAGTATGATGACCCCCCCCACCACCACTCTTCTCTCATCTCTATCTACATAGTATGATGCCCCCCCCCCACCACCACTCTTCTCTCATCTCTATCTACATAGTATGATGCCCCCCCACCACTCTTCTCTCATCTCTATCTACATAGTATGATGCCCCCCCCACCACTCTTTTCTCATCTCTATCTACATAGTATGATGCCCCCCCCCACCACTCTTCTCTCATCTCTATCTACATAGTATGATGCCCCCCCCACCACTCTTCTCTCATCTCTATCTACATAGTATGATGCCCCCCCCACCACCACTCTTCTCTCATCTCTATCTACATAGTATGATGCCCCCCCCCCCCACCACCACTCTTCTCTCATCTCTATCTACATAGTATGATGCCCCCCCACCACTCTTCTCTCATCTCTATCTACATAGTATGATGCCCCCCCCACCACTCTTTTCTCATCTCTATCTACATAGTATGATGCCCCCCCCCACCACTCTTCTCTCATCTCTATCTACATAGTATGATGCCCCCCCCACCACTCTTCTCTCATCTCTATCTACATAGTATGATGCCCCCCCACCACCACTCTTCTCTCATCTCTATCTACATAGTATGATGCCCCCCCCCCCCACCACCACTCTTCTCTCATCTCTATCTACATAGTATGATGCCCCCCCCCCACCACCACTCTTCTCTCATCTCTATCTACATAGTATGATGCCCCCCCACCACTCTTCTCTCATCTCTATCTACATAGTATGATGCCCCCCCCACCACTCTTCTCTCATCTCTATCTACATAGTATGATGCCCCACCACCACTCTTCTCTCATCTCTATCTACATAGTATGATGCCCCCCCACCACTCTTCTCTCATCTCTATCTACATAGTATGATGCCCCCCCCCCACCACTCTTCTCTCATCTCTATCTACATAGTATGATGCCCCCCCACCACTCTTCTCTCATCTCTATCTACATAGTATGATGCCCCCCCACCACTCTTCTCTCATCTCTAGCTACATAGTATGATGCCCCCCCCCCCACCACTCTTCTCTCATCTCTATCTACATAGTATGATTTTTTTTTTTTTTTTTTTTTTTTTTTTTTTTTTTTGTCATTTTAGCAGACGCTCTTATCCAGAGCGACTTACAGGAGCAATTAGGGTTAAGTGCCTTGCTCAAGGGCACATCGACAGATTTTTCACCTAGTCGGCTCGGGGATAAGAACCAGCGACCTTTCGGTTACTGGCACAACGCTCTTACCCACTAAGCTACCTGCCGCCCTATGCCCCCCCCCACCACCACTCTTCTCTCATCTCTATCTACATAGTATGATGCCCCCCCACCACCACCACTCTTCTCTCATCTCTATCTACATAGTATGATGCCCCCCCACCACTCTTCTTGCCTATCTCCTCTAACTCTATTCCCCCCTTTCCTATATGGACCTCAGGAGGAACTAGGCTGGGCACGTCCCTATCCTCATCAACGGGGCTGCCAGGACACATACAGCACCAGGTGTCGCAAGAAGGCCAAGATCATCAAGGACTTCAGCCACCTGAGCCACGGCCTGTTCTCCCCGCTTCCATCAGTCAGACGTGGACAGTATAGGAGCATCTGTTCTCCCCGCTTCCATCAGTCAGATGTGGACAGTATAGGAGCATCTGTTCTCCCCGCTTCCATCAGTCAGATGTGGACAGTATAGGAGCATCTGTTCTCCCTGCTTCCATCAGTCAGATGTGGACAGTATAGGAGCATCATTGAAAACTGTCAGACTGGACAATCGATTCTACCCCCCAGACAGTCTGTTTAATAGCCACCACTAGGCAGCTACGGCCCCCACCGCCCAATTGGACAATTCATTGTTACAGTTGCAAATATGTATAGATATGTATTGTTGTTTTTTACTTCTCTTTTTGACCAGTTGGAGAGTTTCACTGTACCCTGCAATTACATCTGCGAGCCTGTGCGTGTGACTAATAAACTAATCTAATCTCTCCCCCTGTGCTCTGCTCTCCTCTCCCCCTCCTCTCCCTCTGTGCTCTCCTCTTCTCTCCCCCTGTGCTCTCCTCCCCCCTGTGCTCTCCTCTCCTCCCCCCATGTGCTCTCCTCCTCTCCTCTCCTCTCCTCTCCTCTCCTCTCCTCTCCTCTCCTCTCCTCTCCTCTCCTCTCCTCTCCTCTTCTCTCCTCCTCTCCTCTCCTCGCTGTTTGTTTGCCTGTGATGGGTGAAATCCTTAACTGAATTGCGTCATAGCTACGTCAATGGGCTCTCAGTGCATTGATGCTGGGTCAGGTACCACAGATAGAGGCCGTTGAGTATTGGATTTTATGGTGGATTGTGGAGGAGGGGGGTTGAGTGTGTTGGAGTATGTGAGTATGTGCGTGTGTGCTGGTCTGGCATCTGTTGTGGGGGGGGTGGGGATGTTGGGGGGGGGGGGGGGACTGGTATGGGATGGACCGCAGGAATTATTTGCTAGGATAATAATTGCTTGTCAATGAATTAAATGTAATATAATGGCAATCCTGGTTATATGTTAGAATCCTATGCGTGAACTGCCGACATTATTACGCATATTAATTGATAATGATGGAAAATAGGATATGCATAATAAAATAAATAAATAATAGTTATATAGATATACATATATAGAGGTGAAAGCATTGGAAATGCTTTTGGCGGTTAACCTGCTTCTGTTTTGTGGGTGGCACTGTGTGCTGTTTTCGATGGATGGGTCCTGGCCTCTCAGGGCCTTAGGGATACGGAGGGACGTGGGTGGGATGCTGATCACTGGGATGACGGCTCAACTTGGGATGGGGAGGGGCTTTAGCGGGGGAATTAGTGGAGAACAATTGAAGGGTTACTCCGTAGCAATGCAAATATCACGGTACAGCTATATGGACACTCAATCATTACGCTATTTTTTATTGGTAAATTTACAAACATATATAATGATAAATAGACTTGAAACTTGTATCTCATTATGGTGTATGGTGAAATAAGTATAGCCAGTTATAATTGTAATGGCTTAGCTGATAATAACAAAAGAAGAACAATATTTACATGGCTCAAAGAGAAGGAATATAATATCTATTGTATACAGGAAACTCATTCAACAATTCGAGATGAAGTAGCGTGGAAAAAAGAATGGGGGGGGGAAATATACTTCTCCCATGGGCAAAGAAATTCAAAAGGGGTGATGATATTAATTAATAGTAATTTCGATCCGAATGTGCAAATTGTCCAAATAGATACGCAAGGTAGATGGATTATTTTAAATATGGTATTGGACAATAAACAGATATGGCTCATTAACCTTTACGGACCAAATAATGATGATCCACAATTCTTTGACAATATATATAATAAATTATCAAGCCTGCAAGCAACTCAAGACAATATTATTATGGTGGGGGATTATAATACTGTTTTAAATAGCTCAATGGACCGAAAAGGAAATCACACCACAAACAATCACCCACATGCTCTTAAGGAAATTGTGAATGTCATGGATACATTAGAACTAGTAGATATATGGAGGCTTAAATATGCTGATCTAGTGAGATATACATGGCGGAGACTGAATCAAGCTAGTCGTCTTGACTTCTTTCTTATCTCATTCTCGTTGGCACCAAAAGTAAAAAAAAGTGTTGATAGGGGACAGAATGCGGTCGGACCATCATATAATAGGCATATACATTACTCTGACTGAATTTCCACGTGGGCGAGGATATTGGAAATTTAATCAAAGCCTATTAGATGATAATTTATTTATAATTAGAACAAAGGAATTTATAACTGACTTTTTCCAACATAACTTAGGTACAGCGAATCCCCTTATTGTATGGGACACCTTTAAATGTGCCTTTAGAGGCCATGCAATTCAGTACTCATCTCGAAAACAAAAGCAATTTAGGTCAAAAGAGTTTATACTAAGAAAGGAAATAGAAAGTCTAACAGAACAGATAGATGGCAATAAAAACTGTAACATAGAGGCTCAGAATAAATTAGAGGAAAAACAAAAAGAAATGGAAAAACTTATTCAAGAAAGATCAAGTGTAATATATTATAAAAATAAAGCAAACTGGATGGAATATGGGGAAAAATGCACAAAATTCTTTTTTAATCTTCAACATAGGAATGCTACCAAAAAGAACTTAATGAAACTGGTTACAATTGACGGAGTCACCCATAATTCACCTAATGATATTTTGAAGGAAGAAACAAAGTATTTTAAGCATATGTTTTCTTTTCAGTCGCCTCCATCTCCTCTAACTGAAGCTAATTGTAGAGATTTTTTTCCTATTGATAATGTCAAATTAACAGCCACACAGAAAGACTCATGTGAAGGTGAAATTACAGAGGAGGAACTTCTGGATGCAATTAAAGACTTTAAGTCCGGGAAAACTCCAGGGTTGGATGGCATACCAATCGAGGTATACCAAACCTTTTTTGAAATACTAAGAGGACCGTTATTAGCATGTTTTAACCACTCCTATGTAAATGGTAGATTATCTGACACTCAAGAAGAAGGTCTGATCTCATTATTACTGAAACAGGATACAAGTGGAAAATATAAAGATCCAGTCCATTTACAAAATTGGAGGCCCCTTACACTTCAGTGTTGTGATGCAAAAATCCTAGCAAAATGTATAGCGCATAGAATTAAAAAGGTATTGTCGGATATTATTCATTCTAATCAGACAGGTTTTTTACATGGAAGATACATTGGAGACAATATAAGGCAAGTATTGGAAACAATAGAACACTATGGAAAATATGGGAAACCAGGCCTGCTATTCATAGCAGACTTCGAAAAGGCATTTGATAAAGTTCGGTTGGAATTCATATATAAATGCCTGGAGCATTTCAATTTTGGAGAATCTCTTATAAAATGGGTCAAAATCATGTATAGTAACCCTAGGTGTAAAATAGTAAATAATGGCTATTTCTCAGAAAGTTTCAAACTGTCAAGAGGAGTGAAACAAGGTTGTCCACTATCGGCATATCTATTTATTGTGGCCATCGAGATGTTAGCTATTAAAATCAGATCCAATAATAATATCAGAGGATTAGAAATACAGGGCTTAAAAACAAAGGTGTCATTGTACGCAGATGATTCATGTTTTCTTTTAGATCCACAACTAGAATCCCTCCACAGCCTCATAGAGGATCTAGATACATTTTCTAACCTCTCTGGATTAAAACCAAATTATGACAAATGTACTATATTACGTATTGGATCACTAAAAAATACAATTTTTACATTACCATGTAGTTTACCAATAAAATGGTCTGATGGTGATGTGGATATACTCGGAATACATATCCCAAAGGAAATAAATTATCTCACTTCAATAAATTTTAATAGAAAGTTAGCAAAAATAGATAAGATCTTACTACCATGGAAAGGAAAATACCTGTCAATTTGTGGAAAAATCACCCTGATTAACTCTTTAGTATTATCCCAGTTTACCTATTTGCTTATGGTCTTGCCTACGCCTAGCAAACAGTTTTTTAAATTATATGAGAAAAAAATATTCAATTTTATTTGGAACGGCAAGCCAGACAAAATTAAAAGAGCATATTTATATAATGAATATGAATTCGGAGGACAGAAATTATTAAATATTAAAGCATTAGACCTATCACTAAAATCTTCAGTCATCCAAAAGTTATACTTAAATCCGAACTGGTTCTCAAGCAAATTAGTAAGATTGTCTCACCCACTGTTCAAGAAAGGCCTTTTTCCCTTTATTCAGATTACAACCTCTCACTTTCAGTTATTTGAAAAGGAAATAATCTCCCAAATGTCACTATTTCTAAAACAAGCCATAGAAAGTTGGTTACAATTTCAATTTAATCCTCCAGAAACGACAGAACAAATAATGCAACAAATATTGTGGTTAAATTCAAATATACTAATTGACAAAAAACCTATATTTATTGACAGAATGTTTAAAAAAGGTATAATCTTCGTAAATGATATCATCGGTAGGACTGGTGGAGTTATGTCGCACATGCAGCTAATAAAAACATATGGAAATGTCTGCTCTACCCAAAATTACAACCAAATAATTGCAGCCATACCGCAAAAGTGGAAGAGGAAAGTTGAAGGGGGAGAAAGTAAGGAACTTGTCTGTCGGCCTTGCATTAAAGAACATAATTGGTTAAGGAAAACTGTGATAAATAAAAAAGTATATCAGTTTCACTTAAGGACCAAAGGATTGACAGCAGTCCCATATAGATTGCAAAATAGTTGGGAAGAGATCTTTGACGTACCGATCCCATGGCATAGTGTTTATGAACTGACACGCAAAACGACACCGGATTCAAAAATTAGAATCTTTCAATTTAAATGATTATATAAAATTCTTGCTACCAATAGAATGTTATTTATATGGGGGATACAATCTTCCCAGCTCTGCAGATTTTGCTGTGAAGAGATAGAATCATTAGATCATTTGTTTTGGTTCTGTCCATTTGTAGCTTGTTTTTGGACACAGGTCCAGGAATGGCTAAAGGATTGCAATATTTACCTGGAACTAACCTTGCAGATAGCATTACTGGGTGATCTGAAAAGTCATAGTCAATCAATCAATAATATAATAATACTTTTAGCAAAAATGTTTATTTTTAATTCACAATCTGTAGAAGCAATGAGAATAGAAAGGTTCAGAACTTTTGTAAAACATCACAGTATGGTTGAAATATATATGGCAAATAGAAATCCTATATGGATGGTGTTAAGAGATAGATGGGAGGTATTGAATAGAGTTGAAGGATGGGACTAATAACAAATAACAACAAATAATAACAAAGATAGCTAATAATGTAAGCATACTGTGTCCATAATAAGTATATAGGTTGTATGTTGGGAGCTTTTGGGAAGGAGCACAGTTAGAAAGATATGGCATTTAGAGGCAAACCGGATGGACATCATGAAGATGATCGGAGAGGTTGAGAGTAGAAGAAGTTCAGGAGAAAATAAATAAATAGACGTGTATATGTATATGTATATATATATGTATATATATATATATATATATATATATGTATGTGTGTGTGTATGTGTATGCATGTATATATATATATATATATATATATATATATATATATATATATAGATATAGAATTATTGTAAAATTAACTCTGTCCATAAGGTGTAGATAGTGAGTATGGACCGGAAGTAGAGGCCTGGGCGTTGTTGTTCACTAATTTACTCCAAGTAGGGAAAGGATGGTGGGGTTGAAAAGTAATAAAGGGGAATATATATATATAAAAAATAAAATAAAATATGGGGGATTGGAAGTGATGCAGACAATTACATTGATAGAAGATACAATCTATCTGCAATATTAAGCTGATCCTTCCCCCCGAAAAAAAAAAAAAAAAAAAAAAAAATATGTATAGGTATGTATTGTTGTTTTTTACTTCTCTTTTTGACCAGTTGGAGAGTTTCACTGTACCCTGCAATTACATCTGCGAGCCTGTGCGTGTGACTAATAAACTAATCTAATCTCTCCCCCTGTGCTCTGCTCTCCTCTCCCCCTCCTCTCCCTCTGTGCTCTCCTCTTCTCTCCCCCTGTGCTCTCCTCCCCCCTGTGCTCTCCTCTCCTCCCCCCATGTGCTCTCCTCCTCTCCTCTCCTCTCCTCTCCTCTCCTCTCCTCTCCTCTCCTCTCCTCTCCTCTCCTCTTCTCTCCTCCTCTCCTCTCCTCGCTGTTTGTTTGCCTGTGATGGGTGAAATCCTTAACTGAATTGCGTCATAGCTACGTCAATGGGCTCTCAGTGCATTGATGCTGGGTCAGGTACCACGGATAGAGGCGGCCATATTCATCTATGGGAGAGGAATGTAACAGAGGCTCGGTTACCATATGGGCCTGTCAAACCGAGTGTTCCGAACCCGGTGTCTGATCCTCCCCGGGCAGTAGGCGCCGGTGACCCGGTTCTGACTAGTGCCCGACAGTGAAGGCAGAATCTCCAGTCGGTTATCAGCGGGGGGAGATTCTGCTTGGAGCGGCGGTCTAGCTCCGACTACGATGCCGTTCTCCCAGCAGCATGAACCCTGGGACAAAATGGAGGTGACCAGCGTTATTTGTTTAGTTAGTTCACTATTATAGCGTCATGGGATGTAAGGCTGTTTAGTCGTTATTTTTATTCCCCAGCAATGTATGAAAGTGTGACAAACTATATAATAGCGAGACAGCATGCATGCTAACAGAGCAGCTAGCTAGGCTAGTGGTGTTGATACACTAGTTGGCTAGCTATATCTGCTTGGCCCAGCTTACTTATACATACTTTATTTCTTTCGAGGCAGCAAATGTTGTTTTCCTTGATGGAATGTATCGGGTTCATATTGGGTTATTTTCACATTTGTTTACCAAGCTGTTAAAACGGTTCAAACATGTGTTTTCATCCAGTTCCTTCGGTGCTCGAGTGGATGTTAGCTAGCTAGCAGTTTATTGTGTTTTGATTTTTTAGCAGGCTAGCTACGTTAGTAGTAATGATACAAAAATCATCACTAGCTATAAAGTCAAAGCCTGGCCAGACATTAAAATGTATAGCGTGAGTGTTTACGTTGTAGCAACAACAGTCACACAGCTAGCTACTAGTTAGCATGGTAGCTGATAGCTACTAGTTAGCAGTCACACAGCTAGCTACTAGTTAGCAGTCACACAGCTAGCTACTAGTTAGCATGGTAGCTGATAGCTACTAGTTAGCAGTCACACAGCTAGCTACTAGTTAGCAGTCACACAGCTAGCTACTAGTTAGCATGGTAGCTGATAGCTACTAGTTAGCAGTCACACAGCTAGCTACTAGTTAGCATGGTAGCTGATAGCTACTAGTTAGCAGTCACACAGCTAGCTACTAGTTAGCAGTCACACAGCTAGCTACTAGTTAGCATGGTAGCTGATAGCTACTAGTTAGCAGTCACACAGCTAGCTACTAGTTAGCAGTCACACAGCTAGCTACTAGTTAGCAGTCACACAGCTAGCTACTAGTTAGCAGTCACACAGCTAGCTACTAGTTAGCATGGTAGCTGATAGCTACTAGTTAGCAGTCACACAGCTAGCTACTAGTTAGCAGTCACACAGCTAGCTACTAGTTAGCAGTCACACAGCTAGCTACTAGTTAGCAGTCACACAGCTAGCTACTAGTTAGCATGGTAGCTGATAGCTAGTAGTTAGCAGTCACACAGCTAGCTACTAGTTAGCAGTCACACAGCTAGCTACTAGTTAGCAGTCACACAGCTAGCTACTAGTTAGCAGTCACACAGCTAGCTACTAGTTAGCAGTCACACAGCTAGCTACTAGTTAGCATGGTAGCTGATAGCTAGTAGTTAGCAGTCACACAGCTAGCTACTAGTTAGCATGGTAGCTGATAGCTAGTAGTTAGCAGTCACACAGCTAGCTACTAGTTAGCAGTCACACAGCTAGCTACTAGTTATTATGGTAGCTGATAGCTACTAGTTAGCAGTCACACAGCTAGCTACTAGTTAGCAGTCACACAGCTAGCTACTAGTTAGCAGTCACACAGCTAGCTACTAGTTAGCAGTCACACAGCTAGCTACTAGTTAGCATGGTAGCTGATAGCTAGTAGTTAGCAGTCACACAGCTAGCTACTAGTTAGCAGTCACACAGCTAGCTACTAGTTAGCAGTCACACAGCTAGCTACTAGTTAGCAGTCACACAGCTAGCTACTAGTTAGCATGGTAGCTGATAGCTAGTAGTTAGCAGTCACACAGCTAGCTACTAGTTAGCATGGTAGCTGATAGCTAGTAGTTAGCAGTCACACAGCTAGCTACTAGTTAGCAGTCACACAGCTAGCTACTAGTTAGCATGGTAGCTGCTAGCTACTAGTTAGCAGTCACACAGCTAGCTACTAGTTAGCATGGTAGCTGATAGCTAGTAGTTAGCAGTCACACAGCTAGCTACTAGTTAGCAGTCACACAGCTAGCTACTAGTTAGCAGTCACACAGCTAGCTACTAGTTAGCATGGTAGCTGATAGCTACTAGTTAGCAGTCACACAGCTAGCTACTAGTTAGCAGTCACACAGCTAGCTACTAGTTAGCAGTCACACAGCTAGCTACTAGTTAGCATGGTAGCTGATAGCTACTAGTTAGCAGTCACACAGCTAGCTACTAGTTAGCAGTCACACAGCTAGCTACTAGTTAGCAGTCACACAGCTAGCTACTAGTTAGCAGTCACACAGCTAGCTACTAGTTAGCAGTCACACAGCTAGCTACTAGTTAGCAGTCACACAGCTAGCTACTAGTTAGCAGTCACACAGCTAGCTACTAGTTAGCATGGTAGCTGATAGCTACTAGTTAGCAGTCACACAGCTAGCTACTAGTTAGCAGTCACACAGCTAGCTACTAGTTAGCATGGTAGCTGATAGCTAGTAGTTAGCAGTCACACAGCTAGCTACTAGTTAGCAGTCACACAGCTAGCTACTAGTTAGCATGGTAGCTGATAGCTACTAGTTAGCAGTCACACAGCTAGCTACTAGTTAGCAGTCACACAGCTAGCTACTAGTTAGCAGTCACACAGCTAGCTACTAGTTAGCAGTCACACAGCTAGCTACTAGTTAGCATGGTAGCTGATAGCTACTAGTTAGCAGTCACACAGCTAGCTACTAGTTAGCAGTCACACAGCTAGCTACTAGTTAGCATGGTAGCTGATAGCTACTAGTTAGCAGTCACACAGCTAGCTACTAGTTAGCAGTCACACAGCTAGCTACTAGTTAGCAGTCACACAGCTAGCTACTAGTTAGCAGTCACACAGCTAGCTACTTGTTAGCAGTCACACAGCTAGCTACTAGTTAGCATGGTAGCTGATAGCTACTAGTTAGCAGTCACACAGCTAGCTACTAGTTAGCAGTCACACAGCTAGCTACTAGTTAGCAGTCACACAGCTAGCTACTAGTTAGCAGTCACACAGCTAGCTACTAGTTAGCATGGTAGCTGATAGCTACTAGTTAGCAGTCACACAGCTAGCTACTAGTTAGCAGTCACACAGCTAGCTACTAGTTAGCAGTCACACAGCTAGCTACTAGTTAGCAGTCACACAGCTAGCTACTAGTTAGCAGTCACACAGCTAGCTACTAGTTAGCAGTCACACAGCTAGCTACTAGTTAGCATGGTAGCTGATAGCTACTAGTTAGCAGTCACACAGCTAGCTACTAGTTAGCAGTCACACAGCTAGCTACTAGTTAGCAGTCACACAGCTAGCTACTAGTTAGCAGTCACACAGCTAGCTACTAGTTAGCATGGTAGCTGATAGCTACTAGTTAGCAGTCACACAGCTAGCTACTAGTTAGCAGTCACACAGCTAGCTACTAGTTAGCAGTCACACAGCTAGCTACTAGTTAGCATGGTAGCTGATAGCTACTAGTTAGCAGTCACACAGCTAGCTACTAGTTAGCAGTCACACAGCTAGCTACTAGTTAGCAGTCACACAGCTAGCTACTAGTTAGCAGTCACACAGCTAGCTACTAGTTAGCATGGTAGCTGATAGCTACTAGTTGGCAGTCACACAGCTAGCTACTAGTTGGCAGTCACACAGCTAGCTACTAGTTAGCAGTCACACAGCTAGCTACTAGTTAGCATGGTAGCTGATAGCTACTAGTTGGCAGTCACACAGCTAGCTACTAGTTGGCAGTCACACAGCTAGCTACTAGTTAGCAGTCACACAGCTAGCTACTAGTTAGCATGGTAGCTGATAGCTACTAGTTAGCAGTCACACAGCTAGCTACTAGTTAGCAGTCACACAGCTAGCTACTAGTTAGCAGTCACACAGCTAGCTACTAGTTAGCATGGTAGCTGATAGCTACTAGTTAGCAGTCACACAGCTAGCTACTAGTTAGCAGTCACACAGCTAGCTACTAGTTAGCATGGTAGCTGATAGCTACTAGTTAGCAGTCACACAGCTAGCTACTAGTTAGCAGTCACACAGCTAGCTACTAGTTAGCATGGTAGCTGATAGCTACTAGTTAGCAGTCACACAGCTAGCTACTAGTTAGCAGTCACACAGATAGCTACTAGTTAGCAGTCACACAGCTAACTACTAGTTAGCATGGTAGCTGATAGCTACTAGTTAGCAGTCACACAGCTAGCTACTAGTTAGCAGTCACACAGCTAGCTACTAGTTAGCATGGTAGCTGATAGCAGTCACTGGTCACACGTCAACATTCAGAGACAGCGCCCTGGGTGGAAGGGATCCAGCTTTTGTCAAATTAACGTTAGATTTCACTTTTTGTAGCAGGTTAGGAGAACTTACGTAACAAGTAAATGTAAAAATGTAAATGTAAGTTATGATAATTACGTAAGGGTTAGGTTAACAAAAAAGCCCCCCCAAAATAATAACTTTTGAAGTTAATTTAGCAAAAGCTGGATCCCTTCTAGCCATGACCCTGGCTGGCTGAATCGAAGCTGGCTGTTGCAGATAATAATAATGGTCCAAAGAGTAGACCCTACAAGAAAATGCTCACAATTACGCTTATCTTTTACTTTGCTTGTACAATATTCTATAGTGTTATCTGGCTAGACCTAGTTTCGATGCAACCAATATTTTTTATTTTTTTATTTTTTTTATTTTTTACGTTGTGCTGGCAACCCTCTTGGTTGCATTGAAGCTAAGCCTGACCCATATAGATCTAATTAGCTAGCTAAATGACATTGTTGTTGTTTGTTTACACCAGGCACGTTGTTTGTTTACACCAGGCACGTTGTTGTTTGTTTACACCAGGCACGTTGTTGTTTGTTTACACCAGGCACGTTGTTGTTTGTTTACACCAGGCACGTTGTTGTTTGTTTACACCAGGCACGTTGTTGTAAACTCTTTAGCAATGCAGTAACTCTCTAAAATCCCTTCTCCGTGATGTAGGGTTTTCAGGGCTTACATTTGCCCACTGATGCCTCCATATGAACAACAACCCTTACAAAAACTGCAGTAAAAGTGCAGTAACTGCAGTCGACTATGGTATTTTGGATGCAGAATAACTGCGTTTTTTCTACGCAGTGTGCTGCAGTTATACTGCACACTGACTGCAATTTCTTTCGTAAGGTAATTTAGATGCTGTGTTTTAACGTTTAGAAACATCAATTATCGCTTTCAAACTGGTTTTCGAAACATATGCTGATGTACCCCTTATCTTTCATATAATCGTTCAAAAAAGAATAATACACTTACTGTAGCAGTTTTGCACATATCCACAAGCTGTGTGTGCCTCAGTTGAGGAACTACACTTCCTCCCCAGTATGGTGTTCGGAGCCGCTAGGTGGCTGTGTGTGCCTCAGTTGAGGAACTACACTTCCTCCCCAGTATGGTGTTCGGAGCCGCTAGGTGGCTGTGTGTGCCTCCAGTTGAGGAACTACACTTCCTCCCCAGTATGGTGTTCGGAGCCGCTAGGTGGCTGTGTGTGCCTCCAGTTGAGGAACTACACTTCCTCCCCAGTATGGTGTTCGGAGCCGCTAGGTGGCTGTGTGTGCCTCCAGTTGAGGAACTACACTTCCTCCCCAGTATGGTGTTCGGAGCCGCTAGGTGGCTGTGTGTGCCTCCAGTTGAGGAACTACACTTCCTCCCCAGTATGGTGTTCGGAGCCGCTAGGTGGCTGTGTGTTCCTCAGTTGAGGAACTACACTTCCTCCCCAGTATGGTGTTCGGAGCCGCTAGGTGGCTGTGTGTGCCTCCAGTTGAGGAACTACACTTCCTCCCCAGTATGGTGTTCGGAGCCGCTAGGTGGCTGTGTGTGCCTCCAGTTGAGGAACTACACTTCCTCCCCAGTATGGTGTTCGGAGCCGCTAGGTGGCTGTGTGTGCCTCCAGTTGAGGAACTACACTTCCTCCCCAGTATGGTGTTCGGAGCCGCTAGGTGGCTGTGTGTTCCTCCAGTTGAGGAACTACACTTCCTCCCCAGTATGGTGTTCGGAGCCGCTAGGTGGCTGTGTGTCTGCCTTCTGTCAACAAGCCATGTAATATGGAGATCTGGCGTGTGTGGGAACCCTAACCGTATAAAGTTGTGTATTAATTTAACCTTTTTGTTAAAAATAATATAATAATATATACTGTTTGTGTATGTATATATGTGTGTGTATATATATATATATATATATATATATATATATATATATATATATATATACACACACATACAGTGAGGGAAAAGAGTATTTGATCCCCTGCTGATTTTGTACATTTGCCCACTGACAAAGACATGATCAGTCTATAATTTTAATGGTAGGTTTATTTGAACAGTGAGAGACAGAAAAAAAAAAAACATCCAGAAAAACGCATGTCAAAATGTTATAAATTGATTTGCATTTTAATGAGGGAAGTAAGTATTTGACCCCTCTGCAAAACATGGCTTAGTACTTGGTGGCAAAACCCTTGTTGGCAATCACAGAGGTCAGACGTTTCTTGTAGTTGGCCACCAGGTTTGCACACAGCTCAGGAGGGATTTTGTCCCACTCCTCTTTGCAGATCTTCTCCAAGTCATTAAGGTTTCGAGGCTGACGTTTGGCAACTCGAACCTTCAGCTCCCTTCACATATTTTCTATGGGATTAAGGTCTGGAGACTGGCTAGGCCACTCCAGGACCTTAATGTGCTTCTTCTTGAGCCACTCCTTTGTTACCTTGGCCGTGTGTTTTGGGTCATTGTCATGCTGGAATACCCATCCACGACCCATTTTCAATGCCCTGGCTGAGGGAAGGAGGTTCTCACCCAAGATTTGATGGTACATGGCCCCGTCCATCGTCGCTTTGATGCGGTGAAGTTGTCCTGTCCCCTTAGCAGAAGAACACCCCCAAAACATAATGTTTCCACCTCCATGTTTGACGGTGGGGATGGTGTTCTTGGGGTCATAGGCAGCATTCCTCCTCCTCCAAACACAGCGAGTTGAGTTGATGCCAAAGAGCTCCATTTTGGTCTCATCTGACCACAACACTTTCACCCAGTTCTCCTCTGAATCATTCAGATGTTCATTGGCAAACTTCAGACGGCCCTGTATATGTGCTTTCTTGAGCAGGGCGACCTTGCGGGCGCTGCAGGATTTCAGTCCTTCACGGCGTAGTGTGTTACCAATTGTTTTCTTGGTGACTATGGTCCCAGCTGCCTTGAGATCATTGACAAGATCCTCCCGTGTAGTTCTGGGCTGATTCCTCACCGTTCTCATGATCATTGCAACTCCACGAGGTGAGATCTTGCATGGAGCCCCAGGCCAAGGGAGATTGACAGTTCTTTTGTGTTTCTTCCATTTGCGAATAATCGCACCAACTGTTGTCACCTTCTCACCAAGCTGCTTGGCGATGGTCTTGTAGCTCATTCCAGCCTTGTGTAGGTCTACAATCTTGTCCCTGACATCCTTGGAGAGCTCTTTGGTCTTGGCCATGGTGGAGAGTTTGGAATCTGATTGATTGATTGCTTCTGTGGACAGGTGTCTTTTTATACAGGTAACAAGCTGAGATTAGGAGCACTCCCTTTAAGAGTGTGCTCCTAATCTCAGCTCGTTACCTGTATAAAAGACACCTGGGAGCCAGAAATCTTTCTGATTGAGAGGGGGTCAAATACGTATTTCCCTCATTAAAATGCAAATCAATTAATACAATTTTTGACATGCGTTTTTCTGGATTTTTTTGTTGTTATTCTGTCTCTCACTGTTCAAATAAACCTACCAAATACTTTTTCCCCTCACTGTATATGTGTGTGTGTGTGTGTATATATATATAGATATATATATATATATATAGATATATATATATATATATATATATTTTTTTTTTATACAGCTCTGGAAAAAATTAAAATACCACTGCAAAATTATTCGTTTCTCTGGTTGTAATATTTATAGGTATTTGTTTGGGTAAAATTAACATTTTGTTTTTATTCTATAAACTACTGACAACATTTCTCCCAAATTCCAAATAACAATATTGTCATTTAGAGCATTTATTTGCAGAAAATGACAACTGGTCAAAATAACAATAAAGATGCAGTGTTGTCAGACCTCGAATAATGCAAAGAAAATAAGTTCATGTTAATTTTTAAACAACACAATACTAATGTTTTAACTTAAGAAGAGTTCAGAAATCAATATTTGGTGGAATAACCCTGATTTTCAATCACAGCTTTCATGCGTTTTGGCATGCTCTCCACCAGTCCTTCACATTGATGTTGGGTGACTTTATGCCACTCCTGGCGCAAAAATTCAAGCAGCTCGGCTTTGTTTGATGGCTTGTGACCATCCATCTTCCTCTTGATCATATTCCAGAAGTTTTCAAGGGGTTCAGGTCTGGAGATTGGGCTGGCCATGACAGGGTCTTGATCTGGTGGTCCTTTATCCACACCTTGATTGACCTGGCTGTGTGGCATGGCGCATTGTCCTGCTGGAAAAACCAATCCTCAGAGTTGGGGAACAATGTCAGAGCAAAAGGAAGCAAGTTTTCTTCCAGAACAATAATAATAATAATAATAATAATATGCCATTTAGCAGACGCTTTTATCCAAAGCGACTTACAGTCATGCCTGCATACATTTTTTTTGGTGTATGGGTGGTCCCGGGGATTGAACCCACTACCTTAGCGTTACAAGCGCCGTGCTCTACCAGCTGAGCTACAGAGGACCTAGTATGTGGCTTGATTCATGCGTCCTTCACAAAGACAAATCTGCCCGATTCCAGCCTTGCTGAAGCCCCCCCAGATCATCACCGATCCTCCACCAAATTTCACAGTGGGTGCGAGACACTGTGGCTTGTAGGCCTCTCCAGGTCTCCGTCTAACCATTAGACGACCAGGTGTTGGGCAAAGCTGAAAATTGGACTCTTCAGAGAAAATAACCATACTCCATACTATGGTCCAATCCTTATGGTCTTTTGCAAACCTCAGCCTGGCTTCTTGGCTTCTCATTGATGAAGGGCTTTTTTCTAGCTTTGCATGACTTCAGCCCTGCCCCTAGGAGCCTGTTTCGAACTCGCCGTGCACTTCACCCCAGCTGCCGTTTGCCATTATTTTGGTAGGACGCTTGATGTCATCCTACGGTTGTTGAGTGACATTCGAATGAGTTGGCGGTCATCCCGGTCAGTAGAGAGTCGTTTTCGCCCTCTGCCGGTCTGTAGCTTTGTTGTCCCCAATGTCTGATGCTTGACCTTGTTCTTATGAACCGCCGTCTTTGAAATTTTAAGGACGGAAGCAACCTGACGCTCACTGTATCCCTCTGCCAGTAAAGCCAGAATTGAACCCTTCTTTTCCTCACTCAAACCTTTTTTTTCAACTCTTTTGGCATGGTCAATAGTTCTTTTTTGATTAATATTACTTTTGAGGTACTATTAGCACTGTTTTTGCCATCCAGCTGGTCCTATTGCAAGAGGATAGTGATGACCACAGCAGTGGTTTTTATACTTTTCCTCGTTAAATAAGATTTGGTTCAGGTGATCACCTAATCAGTACCTAATTCAGTAGAATGAGGTGTGCCTGTGTTGGAATTCAACAGACACTGGAATGGAATGGCTGTCATACATGTAGAGATGCACACCGGAATGGAATGGCTGTCATACATGTAGAGATGCACACTGGAATGGAATGGCTGTCATACATGTAGAGATGCACACCGGAATGGAATGGCTGTCATACATGTAGAGATGCACACCGGAATGGAATGGCTGTCATACATGTAGAGATGCACACCGGAATGGAATGGCTGTCATACATGTAGAGATCCACACTGGAATGGAATGGCTGTCATACATGTAGAGATGCACACCGGAATGGAATGGCTGTCATACATGTAGAGATGCACACTGGAATGGAATGGCTGTCATACATGTAGAGATGCACACCGGAATGGAATGGCTGTCATACATGTAGAGAT
Source organism: Coregonus lavaretus (assembly GCF_964263955.1). Lineage (NCBI taxonomy): Eukaryota > Metazoa > Chordata > Actinopteri > Salmoniformes > Salmonidae > Coregonus > Coregonus lavaretus. Next base: position 383,875 of record NW_028164623.1, read on the forward strand.
GCAAACTGTAATGGAATGGCTGTCATACATGTAGAGATGCACACCGGAATGGAATGGCTGTCATACATGTAGAGATGCACACCGGAATGGAATGGCTGTCATACATGTAGAGATGCACACCGGAATGGAATGGCTGTCATACATGTAGAGATGCACACCGGAATGGAATGGCTGTCATACATGTAGAGATGCACACTGGAATGGAATGGCTGTCATACATGTAGAGATGCACACTGGAATGGAATGGCTGTCATACATGTAGAGATGCACACCGGAATGGAATGGCTGTCATACATGTAGAGATGCACACCGGAATGGAATGGCTGTCATACATGTAGAGATGCACACCGGAATGGAATGGCTGTCATACATGTAGAGATGCACACTGGAATGGAATGGCTGTCATACATGTAGAGATGCACACCGGAATGGAATGGCTGTCATACATGTAGAGATGCACACCGGAATGGAACGGCTGTCATACATGTAGAGATGCACACCGGAATGGAACGGCTGTCATACATGTAGAGATGCACACCGGAATGGAATGGCTGTCATACATGTAGAGATGCACACCGGAATGGAACGGCTGTCATACATGTAGAGATGCACACCGGAATGGAATGGCTGTCATACATGTAGAGATGCACACCGGAATGGAATGGCTGTCATACATGTAGAGATGCACACCGGAATGGAATGGCTGTCATACATGTAGAGATGCACACTGGAATGGAATGGCTGTCATACATGTAGAGATGCACACCGGAATGGAATGGCTGTCATACATGTAGAGATGCACACTGGAATGGAATGGCTGTCATACATGTAGAGATGCACACCGGAATGGAATGGCTGTCATACATGTAGAGATGCACACCGGAATGGAATGGCTGTCATACATGTAGAGATGCACACCGGAATGGAATGGCTGTCATACATGTAGAGATGCACACCGGAATGGAATGGCTGTCATACATGTAGAGATGCACACCGGAATGGAATGGCTGTCATACATGTAGAGATGCACACCGGAATGGAATGGCTGTCATACATGTAGAGATGCACACCGGAATGGAATGGCTGTCATACATGTAGAGATGCACACCGGAATGGAATGGCTGTCATACATGTAGAGATGCACACCGGAATGGAATGGCTGTCATACATGTAGAGATGCACACCGGAATGGAACGGCTGTCATACATGTAGAGATGCACACCGGAATGGAACGGCTGTCATACATGTAGAGATGCACACCGGAATGGAACGGCTGTCATACATGTAGAGATGCACACCGGAATGGAATGGCTGTCATACATGTAGAGATGCACACTGGAATGGAACGGCTGTCATACATGTAGAGATGCACACTGGAATGGAACGGCTGTCATACATGTAGAGATGGACACCGGAATGGAATGGCTGTCATACATGTAGAGATGCACACCGGAATGGAACGGCTGTCATACATGTAGAGATGCACACCGGAATGGAACGGCTGTCATACATGTAGAGATGCACACCGGAATGGAACGGCTGTCATACATGTAGAGATGCACACCGGAATGGAACGGCTGTCATACATGTAGAGATGCACACCGGAATGGAACGGCTGTCATACATGTAGAGATGCACACCGGAATGGAATGGCTGTCATACATGTAGAGATGCACACTGGAATGGAATGGCTGTCATACATGTAGAGATGCACACTGGAATGGAATGGCTGTCATACATGTATAGATGCACACTGGAATGGAACGGCTGTCATACATGTAGAGATGCACACTGGAATGGAACGGCTGTCATACATGTAGAGATGCACACTGGAATGGAATGGCTGTCATACATGTAGAGATGCACACCGGAATGGAATGGCTGTCATACATGTAGAGATGCACACCGGAATGGAATGGCTGTCATACATGTAGAGATGCACACCGGAATGGAATGGCTGTCATACATGTAGAGATGCACACTGGAATGGAATGGCTGTCATACATGTAGAGATGCACACCGGAATGGAATGGCTGTCATACATGTAGAGATGCACACTGGAATGGAATGGCTGTCATACATGTAGAGATGCACACTGGAATGGAATGGCTGTCATACATGTAGAGATGCACACTGGAATGGAACGGCTGTCATACATGTAGAGATGCACACCGGAATGGAACGGCTGTCATACATGTAGAGATGCACACTGGAATGGAACGGCTGTCATACATGTAGAGATGCACACCGGAATGGAACGGCTGTCATACATGTAGAGATGCACACCGGAATGGAATGGCTGTCATACATGTAGAGATGCACACCGGAATGGAACGGCTGTCATACATGTAGAGATGCACACCGGAATGGAATGGCTGTCATACATGTAGAGAGCTGTGTGTGTATTTTTCAAGAGCTGTGTGTGTATATACACACACACACACACACACAGTACCAGTCAAAAGTTTGGACACACCTACTCATTCAAGGGGTTTTCTCAATTTTTTACTATTTTCTACATTGTAGAATAATAGTGAAGACATCAAAACTATGAAATAACACATATGTAATCATGTAGTAACCCAAAAAGTATTAAACAAATCAAAATAGATTTTATATTTGAGATTCTTCAAATAGCCACCCTTTGCCTTGATGACAGCTTTGCACACTCTTGGCATTCTCTCAACCAGCTTCATGAGGAATGCTTTTCCAACAGTCTTGAAGGAGTTCCCACATA
>NW_028164623.1:391611-429111 GCF_964263955.1 Coregonus lavaretus
AGAGGCTGGTGTATCTGGTAGAGGCTGGTGTTTCTGGTAGAGGATAGTAGAGGCTGGTGTATCTAGTAGAGGATAGTGTATCTGGTAGAGGCTGGTGTATCTAGTAGAGGATAGTGTATCTGGTAGAGGCTGGTGTATCTAGTAGAGGATAGTGTATCTGGTAGAGGCTGGTGTATCTAGTAGAGGATAGTAGAGGCTGGTGTATCTAGTAGAGGATAGTGTATCTGGTAGAGGCTGGTGTATCTGGTAGAGGCTGGTGTATCTAGTAGAGGCTGGTGTATCTAGTAGAGGCTGGTGTATCTAGTAGAGGCTGGTGTATCTGGTAGAGGATGGTGTATCTAGTAGAGGATAGTGTATCTGGTAGAGGCTGGTGTATCTAGTAGAGGATAGTGTATCTGGTAGAGGCTGGTGTATCTGGTAGAGAATAGTAGAGGCTGGTGTATCTGGTAGAGGCTGGTGTATCTAGTAGAGGATAGTGTATCTGGTAGAGGATAGTGTATCTGGTAGAGGCTGGTGTATCTGGTAGAGGATAGTAGAGGCTGGTGTATCTGGTAGAGGCTGGTGTATCTAGTAGAGGATAGTGTATCTGGTAGAGGATAGTAGAGGATAGTGTATCTAGTAGAGGCTGGTGTATCTGGTAGAGGATAGTAGAGGATAGTGTATCTGGTAGAGGCTGGTGTATCTAGTAGAGGATAGTGTATCTGGTAGAGGCTGGTGTATCTAGTAGAGGATAGTGTATCTGGTAGAGGCTGGTGTATCTAGTAGAGGATAGTGTATCTGGTAGAGGATAGTGTATCTGGTAGAGGCTGGTGTATCTAGTAGAGGATAGTGTATCTGGTAGAGGCTGGTGTATCTGGTAGAGGATAGTGTATCTGGTAGAGGCTGGTGTATCTAGTAGAGGATAGTGTATCTGGTAGAGGCTGGTGTATCTAGTAGAGGATAGTGTATCTGGTAGAGGCTGGTGTATCTGGTAGAGGCTGGTGTATCTGGTAGAGGATAGTGTATCTGGTAGAGGCTGGTGTATCTGGTAGAGGCTGGTGTATCTAGTAGAGGATAGTAGAGGCTGGTGTATCTGGTAGAGGATAGTGTATCTGGTAGAGGATAGTGTATCTGGTAGAGGATAGTGTATCTGGTAGAGGCTGGTGTATCTAGTAGAGGCTGGTGTATCTGGTAGAGGCTGGTGTATCTGGTAGAGGCTGGTGTATCTGGTAGAGGCTGGTGTATCTGGTAGAGGCTGGTGTATCTGGTAGAGGATAGTAGAGGCTGGTGTATCTAGTAGAGGATAGTGTATCTGGTAGAGGATAGTGTATCTGGTAGAGGCTGGTGTATCTGGTAGAGGCTGGTGTATCTGGTAGAGGATAGTGTATCTGGTAGAGGCTGGTGTATCTAGTAGAGGATAGTGTATCTGGTAGAGGCTGGTGTATCTAGTAGAGGATAGTGTATCTGGTAGAGGCAGGTGTATCTAGTAGAGGATAGTGTATCTGGTAGAGGCTGGTGTATCTAGTAGAGGATAGTGTATCTGGTAGAGGCTGGTGTATCTAGTAGAGGATAGTGTATCTGGTAGAGGATAGTGTATCTAGTAGAGGATAGTGTATCTGGTAGAGGCTGGTGTATCTGGTAGAGGCTGGTGTATCTAGTAGAGGATAGTGTATCTGGTAGAGGCTGGTGTATCTGGTAGAGGATAGTAGAGGATAGTGTATCTGGTAGAGGCTGGTTTATCTAGTAGAGGATAGTGTATCTGGTAGAGGCTGGTGTATCTGGTAGAGGCTGGTGTATCTGGTAGAGGCTGGTGTATCTGGTAGAGGCTGGTGTATCTGGTAGAGAATGGTGTATCTGGTAGAGGCTGGTGTATCTGGTAGAGGCTGGTGTATCTGGTAGAAGCTGGTTTATCTGGTAGAGGCTGGTGTATCTGGTTGAGGATAGTAGAGGCTGGTGTATCTGGTAGAGGCTGGTGTATCTGGTAGAGGATAGTAGAGGCTGGTGTATATAGTAGAGGCTGGTGTATCTGGTAGAGGATAGTAGAGGCTGGTGTATCTGGTAGAGGCTGGTGTATCTACTAGAGAATAGAGGCTGGTGTGTCTGGTAGAGGCTGGTGTATCTGGTAGAGTCTGGTGTATCTAGTAGAGAATAGAGGCTGGTGTATCTGGTAGAGTCTGGTGTATCTAGTAGAGGATAGTAGAGGCTGGTGTATCTAGTAGAGGATAGTGTATCTGGTAGAGGCTGGTGTATCTAGTAGAGGATAGTGTATCTGGTAGAGGCTGGTGTATCTAGTAGAGGATAGTGTATCTGGTAGAGGCTGGTGTATCTAGTAGAGGCTGGTGTATCTGGTAGAGGCTGGTGTATCTGGTAGAGGCTGGTGTATCTGGTAGAGGATAGTGTATCTGGTAGAGGCTGGTGTATCTAGTAGAGGCTGGTGTATCTGGTAGAGGATGGTGTATCTGGTGGAGGCTGGTGTATCTGGTAGAGGCTGGTGTATCTGGTAGAGGATAGTAGAGGCTGGTGTATCTGGTAGAGGATAGTAGAGGCTGGTGTATCTAGTAGAGCCTGGTGTATCTGGTAGAGGCTGGTGTATCTGGTAGAGGCTGGTGTATCTGGTAGAGGCTGGTGTATCTGGTAGAGGTTGGTGTATCTAGTAGAGAATAGAGGCTGGTGTATCTGGTAGAGGCTGGTGTATCTGGTAGAGGATAGAGGCTGGTGAATCTGGTAGAAGATAGTAGAGGCTGGTGTATCTGGTAGAGGCTGGATTATCTGGTAGAGGCTGGTATATCTAGTAGAGAATAGAGGCTGGTGTATCTGGTAGAGGCTGGTGTATCTGGTAGAGGCTGGTGTATCTGGTAGAGGCTGGATTATCTGGTAGAGGCTGGTATATCTAGTAGAGAATAGAGGCTGGTGTATCTGGTAGAGGCTGGTGTATCTGGTAGAGGCTGGTGTATCTGGTAGAGGATGGTGTATCTGGTAGAGGCTGGTGTATCTGGTAGAGGATAGAGGCTGGTGTATCTGGTAGAGGATAGAGGCTGGTGTATCTGGTAGAGAATAGAGGCTGGTGTATCTGGTAGAGGATATTAGAGGATGGTGTATCTGGTAGAGGCTGGCGTATCTGGTAGAGGATAGTAGAGGCTGGTGTATCTGGTAGAGGATAGTAGAGGCTGGTGTATCTGGTAGAGAATAGAGGCTGGTGTATCTGGTAGAGGCTGGTGTATCTGGTAGAGGATAGTAGAGGCTGGTGTATCTGGTAGAGGCTGGTGTATCTGGTAGAGGATAGTAGAGGCTGGTGTATCTGGTAGAGAATAGTAGATGCTGGTGTATCTGGTAGAGGATAGTAGAGGCTGGTGTATCTGGTAGAGGATAGTAGAGGCTGGTGTATCTGGTAGAGGATAGTAGAGGCTGGTGTATCTGGTAGAGGGTAGTAGAGGCTGGTGTATCTGGTAGAGGATAGTAGAGGCTGGTGTATTTGGTAGAGGCTGGTGTATCTGGTAGAGGATAGGAGAGGTTGGTGTATCTGGTAGAGGATAGTAGAGGCTGGTGTATCTGGTAGAGGCTGGTGAATCTGGTAGAGGATAGTAGAGGATGGTGTATCTGGTAGAGGATAGTAGAGGCTGGTGTATCTGGTAGAGGATAGTAGAGGCTGGTGTATCTGGTAGAGGATAGTAGAGCCTGGTGTATCTGGTAGAGGCTGGTGTATCTAGTAGAGGCTGGTGTATCTGGTAGAGGATAGGAGAGGCTGGTGTATCTGGTAGAGGATAGTAGAGACTGGTGTATCTGGTAGAGGCTGGTGTATCTGGTAGAGGCTGGTGTATCTGGTAGAGGATAGTAGAGGCTGGTAGAGCCTGGTGTATCTGGTAGAGGCTGGTGTATCTGGTAGAGGCTGGTGTATCTGGTAGAGGCTGGTGTATCTGGTAGAGGATAGTAGAGGCTGGTGTATCTAGTAGAGGATAGTAGAGGATGGTGTATCTGGTAGAGGATAGTAGAGGCTGGTGTATCTGGTAGATGATAGTAGAGGATGGTGTATCTGGTAGAGGATAGTAGAGGCTGGTGTATCTAGTAGAGGATAGTGTATCTGGTAGAGGCTGGTGTATCTAGTAGAGGATAGTAGAGGCTGGTGTATCTGGTAGATGATAGTAGAGGCTGGTGTATCTGGTAGAGGATAGTAGAGGCTGGTGTATCTGGTAGAGGATAGTAGAGGCTGGTGTATCTGGTAGAGGATAGTAGAGGCTGGTGTATCTAGTAGAGGATAGTAGAGGATGGTGTATCTGGTAGAGGCTGGTGTATCTGGTAGAGGCTGGTGTATCTGGTAGAGGATAGTAGAGGCTGGTGTATCTGGTAGAGGCTGGTGTATCTGGTAGAGGCTGGTGTATCTAGTAGAGGCTGGTGTACCTGGTAGAGGATAGTAGATGCTGGTGTATCTGGTAGAGGATAGTAGAGGCTGGTGTATCTAGTAGAGGCTGGTGTACCTGGTAGAGGATAGTAGAGCCTGGTGTATCTGGTAGAGGCTGGTGTATCTAGTAGAGGCTGGTGTATCTAGTAGAGGCTGGTGTATCTAGTAGAGGCTGGTGTATCTGGTAGAGGATAGTGTATCTGGTAGAGGCTGGTGTATCTAGTAGAGGATAGTGTATCTGGTAGAGGCTGGTGTATCTAGTAGAGGATAGTGTATCTGGTAGAGGCTGGTGTATCTAGTAGAGGATAGTGTATCTGGTAGAGGCTGGTGTATCTGGTAGAGGCTGGTGTATCTAGTAGAGGATAGTGTATCTGGTAGAGGCTGGTGTATCTGGTAGAGGATAGTGTATCTTGTAGAGGCTGGTGTATCTAGTAGAGGCTGGTGTATCTGGTAGAGGCTGGTGTATCTAGTAGAGGCTGGTGTATCTGGTAGAGGATAGTAGAGGCTGGTGTATCTGGTAGAGGCTGGTGTATCTAGTAGAGGCTGGTGTATCTAGTAGAGGCTGGTGTATCTAGGAGAGGCTGGTGTATCTGGTAGAGGCTGGTGTATCTGGTAGAGGCTGGTGTATCTAGTAGAGGCTGGTGTATCTAGTAGAGGCTGGTGTATCTAGTAGAGGCTGGTGTATCTAGTAGAGACTGGTGTATCTAGTAGAGGCTGATGTATCTAGTAGAGGATAGTGTATCTAGTAGAGACTGGTGTATCTAGTAGCTGGTGTATCTAGTAGAGACTGGTGTATCTAGTAGAGGCTGGTGTATCTAGTAGAGGATAGTGTATCTAGTAGAGACTGGTGTATCTAGTAGCTGGTGTATCTAGTAGAGACTGGTGTATCTAGTAGAGACTGGTGTATCTAGTAGAGGCTGGTGTACCTAGTAGAGGCTGGTGTACCTGGTAGAGGATGGATGCTGGTGTACCGTTAGTCATATTTTTCAAGATAATGTGGGCTATTTATTTCATTTCTGTTTTAATAAAATACACAATTTGAGGGACAAACATCATTGTGTCAATACATAAAACTGTAAATAAGACTTTAATCTCAAGAGAAGACTGGTTAAATGTTTGTTTTCTTTCTTATAAAATAATCCTGATCATATAGTAAAATCAAATCCCATTTTATTTGCCACATTTTATTTGCTGAATACAACAGGTGTAGACCTTACAGTTAAATGCTTACTTACAAGCCCTTAACCAACAATGCAGTTTTAAGAAAAAATGTGTTCAGTAAAAAATAGATAAGTAAAAAAATAAAATAAAAAAATGGAAGAGCGGCAGTAAAATAAAATAACAGTAGGGAGGCTATATACAGGGGGTACCGGGACAGAGTCAATGTGAAATAACAGTAGGGAGGCTATATACAGGGGGTACCGGTACAGAGTCAATGTGAAATAACAGTAGGGAGGCTATATACAGGGGGTACCGGTACAGAGTCAATGTGAAATAACAGTAGAGAGGCTATATACAGGGGGTACCGGTACAGAGTTAATGTGAAATAACAGTAGGGAGGCTATATACAGGGGGTACCGGTACAGAGTCAATGTGAAATAACAGTAGAGAGGCTATATACAGGGGGTACCGGTACAGAGTCAATGTGAAATAACAGTAGAGAGGCTATATACAGGGGGTACCGGTACAGAGTTAATGTGAAATAACAGTAGGGAGGCTATATACAGGGGGTACCGGTACAGAGTCAATGTGAAATAACAGTAGGGAGGCTATATACAGGGGGGTACCGGTACAGAGTCAATGGGAAATAACAGTAGGGAGGCTATATACAGGGGGGTACCGGTACAGAGTCAATGGGAAATAACAGTAGGGAGGCTATATACAGGGGGTACCGGTACAGAGTCAATGTGAAATAACAGTAGGGAGGCTATATACAGGGGGTACCGGTACAGAGTCAATGTGAAATAACAGTAGGGAGGCTATATACAGGGGGTACCGGTACAGAGTCAATGTGAAATAACAGTAGGGAGGCTATATACAGGGGGTACCGGTACAGAGTTAATGTGAAATAACAGTAGGGAGGCTATATACAGGGGGTACCGGTACAGAGTCAATGTGAAATAACAGTAGAGAGGCTATATACAGGGGGTACCGGTACAGAGTTAATGTGAAATAACAGTAGGGAGGCTATATACAGGGGGTACCGGTACAGAGTCAATGTGAAATAACAGTAGGGAGGCTATATACAGGGGGTACCGGTACAGAGTCAATGTGAAATAACAGTAGGGAGGCTATATACAGGGGGTACCGGTACATAGTCAATGTGCGGGGGTACAGGTTAGTCAAGGTAATTGAGGTAATATGTACATGTGGGTAGAGTTAAAGTGACTATGCATAGATAATAAACAGAGTAGCAGCAGCGTGAAAGAGGGGGTGGGGTGGGGTTGGGGGGACGATGCAAATAGTCCGGGTAGCCATGATTAGCTGTTCAGGAGTCTTATGGCTTGGGGGTAGAAGCTGTTAAGAAGCCTTTTAGACCTAGACAACCTAGCAGTTGCCATACCAGGCGGTGATGCAACCAGTCAGGATGCTCTCGATGGTGCAGCTGTAGAACCTTTTGAGGATCTGAGGACCCATGCCAAATCTTTTCAGTCTCCTGAGGGGGAATAGGCTTTGTCGTGCCTTCTTCACGACTGTCTTGGTGTGTTTGGACCATGATAGTTTGTTGATGATGTGGACACCAAGGAACTTGAAGCTCTCAACCTGTTTCACTACAGCCCCGTCGATGAGAATGGGGGCGTGCTCAGTCCTCTTTTTTCCCCCCTGTAGTCCACAATCATCTCCTTTATCTTGATCACGTTGAGGGAGAGGTTGTTATCCTGGCACCACATGGCCAGGTGTCTGACCTCCTCCCTATAGGCTGTCTCATCGTTGTCGGCAAACTTAATGATGGTGTTGGAGTCGTGCCTGGCCATGCAGTCATGGGTGAACAGGGTGTACAGGAGGGGTCTGAGCATGCACTCCTGAGGGGCCCTCGTGTTGAGGATTAGTGTGGCAGATGTGTTGTTACCTACCCTTACCACCTGGGGTCGGCCCGTCAGGAAGTCCAGGATCCAGTTGCAGAGGGAGGTGTTTAGTCCCAGGGTCCTTAGTTTAGTGATGAGCTTTGAGGGCACTATGGTGTTGAATGCTGAGCTGTAGTCAATGAATAGCATTCTCACGTAGGTGTTCCTCTTGTCCAGGTGGGAAAGGGCAGTGTGGAGTTCAATAGAGATTGCATCATCTGTGGATCTGTTGGGGTGGTATGCAAATTGGAGTGTGTCTAGGGTTTCTGGGATAATGGTGTTGATGTGAGCCATGACCAGCCTTTGAAAGCACTTCATGCCTACAGACTTGAGTGCTACAGGTCGGTAGTCATTTAGGCAGGTTATCTTGGGGTTATTGAGCATAGGGACTATGGTGGTCTGCTTGAAACATGTTGGTATTACAGACTCAGACAGGGAGAGGTTAAAAATGTCAGTGAAGACACTTGCCAGTTGGTCAGCGCATGCTCGAAGTACACATCCTGGTAATCCGTCTGGCCCTGCGGCCTTGTGAATGTTGACCTGCTTAAAAGTCTATCTCACATCGGATGCAGAGAGCGTGATCACGTATTCATCCGGAACAGCTGATGCTCTCATTCATGCTTCAGTGTTGCTTGCCTCGAAGCTAGCATAGAAGTAATTTAGCTCGTCTGGTAGGCTTGTGTCACTGGGCAGCTCGTGGCTGTGCTTCCCTTCCGACGAGCGTCAGAGCCAGTGTAGTACGATTCAGTCTTAGTCATGTATTGACTCTTTGCCTGTTTGATGGTTCGTTGGAGGTTATAGCGTGATTTCTTATAAGCGTCCGGGTTAGAGTCCCGCTCCTTGAAAGCAGCAGCTCTACCCTTTAGCTCAGTGCGGATGTTGCCTGTAATCCATGGCTTCTGGTTGGGGTATGTACGTACGGTCACTGTGGGGACGACGTCATCGATGCACTTATTGATGAAGCTGATGTGACTGATGTGGTGTACTCCTCAATGCCATCGGAAGAATCCCGGAACATATTCCAGTCTGTGCTAGCAAAACAGTCCTGTAGCTTAGCATCTGCATCATCTGACCACTTTTTTTATTAACCGTGTCACTGGTGCTTCCTGCTTTAGTTTTTGCTTATAAGCAGGAATCAGGAGGATAGAGTTATGTCCAGATTTGCCAAATGGAGGGTGAGGGAGAGCTTTGTACGTGTCTCAGTGTGTGGAGTAAAGGTGGTCTAGAGGTTTTTTTTCTCCTCTGGTTGCACATTTAACATGCTGGTAGAAATTAGGTAAAACGGATTTAAGTTTCCCTGCATTAAAGTCCCCGGCCTCTAGGAGCACTGCCTCTGGATGAGCGTTTTCCTGTTTGCACTCAATGAGCTGTATAAGGCCATAAGCAATCTTAGTGCCAGCATCGGTTTGTGGTGGTAAATAGACAGCTACGAAAAATATAGAAAACTCTCTTGGTAAATAGTGTGGTCTACAGCTTATCATGAGATACTCTACATTTTACATTTTAGTCATTTAGCAGACGCTCTTATCCAGAGCGACTTACAGTTAGTGAGGGCATACATTTTCATACTGAAAATACAGGAGAGCAAAACCTCGAGACTTCCTTAGTATTAGATGTTATGCTCCCGCTGTTGTTTACAAATATACACAGACCGCCACCCCTTGTCTTACCGGAGTCAGCCGTTCTATCCTGCCGATGTAGCGTATATCCCGCCAGCTGTATGTTATCCATGTCGTCGTTCAGCCACAACATAAGATATTACCGTTTTTTATGTCCCAATGGTAGGATATCATGATCTTAGGTCGTCCATTTTGTTTTCAAATGATTGTACGTTGGCTAATAGGATTGATGGAAGAGGCAGATTACTCACTCACCATCGGATCCTTATAAAGAACCCCGACCTACGTCCACGATATCTATGTCTCTTCCTCATGCGAATGACAGGGATTTGGGCCTTATCGGGTGTCTGTAGAATATCCTTTGCGTCCGACTTGTTGAAGAAAAAAATCTTCATCTGATACGAGGTGAGTAATCGCTGTCCTGATATCCAGAAACTTTTCCAATCTGGGAGGTGAACTCCATAAAGTATTCAATCATTTCACTGTGTATTTCAGATGGAATCATTAGAATGTACCAGAGGCCACCAAGATAGAGCTCCTTTGGCAAAAAATATTGTACTTATGGAAAACAGTGCTCTCATCCTTCCAGATGTATAGCTGTGAAGACTGAAACAGGGACAGTGTGTTAATGTTGATCTGACATCATAATAACAGGGTCATAGCTTCAGTCATTGGGTCTGTTGAGCTGTAAGGCTAACTCAGTCGGTCTGTTTGGGCTGTAAGGCTAACTCAGTCGGTCTGTTTGGGCTGTAAGGCTAACTCAGTCGGTCTGTTTGAGCTGTAAGGCTAACTCAGTCCATCATTGGGTCTGTTTGGGCTGTAAGGCTAACTCAGTCCATCATTGGGTCTGTTTGGGCTGTAAGGCTAACTCAGTCCATCATTGGGTCTGTTTGGGCTGTAAGGCTAACTCAGTCGGTCTGTTTGGGCTGTAAGGCTAACTCAGTCGGTCTGTTTGAGCTGTAAGGCTAACTCAGTCGGTCTGTTTGAGCTGTAAGGCTAACTCAGTCGGTCTGTTTGGGCTGTAAGGCTAACTCAGTCCATCATTGGGTCTGTTGAGCTGTAAGGCTAACTCAGTCCATCATTGGGTCTGTTGAGCTGTAAGGCTAACTCAGTCCATCATTGGGTCTGTTTGGGGTGTAAGGCTAACTCAGTCGGTCTGTTTGGGCTGTAAGGCTAACTCAGTCGGTCTGTTTGGGCTGTAAGGCTAACTCAGTCGACTGTAGACTAAAGTCAGGGGAGGTGCATCTGCAACAGCCGAGAGTCGGACACTGTTGTGGTTGACCTACATCAGTAGTACATAGAGCCATGACTACATGGAACTCTATTCCACATCAAGTTAACTGATGCAAGCAGTAAAATTAGATTTAAAAAAACAGATAAAAATACACCTTATGGAACAGCGGGGACTGTGAAGCAACACAAACATGGTAACATACGCACTATACACACACGTACACATGGATTTTGTGTTGTAGATATGTGGTAGTGGAGTAGAGGCCTGAGGGCACACAGTGTGTTGTGAAATCTGTGAATGTATTGTAATGTTTTAAAAATTGTATAACTGCCTTAATGTTGCTGGACCCCAGGAAGAGTAGCTGCTGCCTTGGCAGGAACTAATGGGGATCCATAATAAACCCCAGGAAGAGTAGCTGCTGCCTTGGCAGGAACTAATGGGGATCCATAATAAACCCCAGGAAGAGTAGCTGCTGCCTTGGCAGGAACTAATGGGGATCCATAATAAACCCCAGGAAGAGTAGCTGCTGCCTTGGCAGGAACTAATGGGGATCCATAATAAACCCCAGGAAGAGTAGCTGCTGCCTTGGCAGGAACTAATGGGGATCCATAATAAACCCCAGGAAGAGTAGCTGCTGCCTTGGCAGGAACTAATGGGGATCCATAATAAACCCCAGGAAGAGTAGCTGCTGCCTTGGCAGGAACTAATGGGGATTCATAATAAACCCCAGGAAGAGTAGCTGCTGCCTTGGCAGGAACTAATGGGGATCCATAATAAACCCCAGGAAGAGTAGCTGCTGCCTTGGCAGGAACTAATGGGGATCCATAATAAACCCCAGGAAGAGTAGCTGCTGCCTTGGCAGGAACTAATGGGGATCCATAATAAATACAAATGCAAATGCTCCGTGCAACATGGCAGTGTTGCCATAGTTAATAATATTTAAAAAAAAAAAAAATTATGTTGAAATAAACATCTCAAAGCCCCATATCACACACTTAAAAACGGTAAATGTCTGTGTACATTGTACTATCAATTGGTGTGAGAAAGCCTCAAAATATAACATTCATTTGTATATCCACTGTCTACATATGAATCGCGGCAAAGTTGGTTCATGTTTCAGTCATGTCTTTGGTTCTGTTCGCGTGGGTAAAACAAAAACACCCTTATCATTGGTTGACCCTAACCCTAACCTTAACCCTGATGATTGGTTGACCCTAACCCTAACCCTCCACAATGCAGGTGATGGCTAATGGTGCAGTTGGTGAGAAGCAACTGCAGCAACTTCATCAAAAACTGCATGACCTTTGGTCACATGGTTTTTGTAAAGTTAATGTAGGCGGAAGTCGGACAATTTTTATCCCCATAATGCACCACTCTGAAAGGTGGGCACCAACGATTGTCACTGACTTAGCCCAAAAAAATGTATGCACTCACTAACTGTAAGTTGCTCTGGATAAGAGCGTCTGCTAAATGACTAAAAATGTTTTTAAAAATGGAACACTCCCATCGTGTTAAATGGAACACTCCCATCGTGTTAAATGGAACACTCCCATCGTGTTAAATGGAACACTCCCATCGTGTTAAATGGAACACTCCCATCGTGTTAAATGGAACACTCCCATCGTGTTAAATGGAACACTCCCATCGTGTTAAATGGAACACTCCCATCGTGTTAAATGGAACACTCCCATCGTGTTAAATGGAACACTCCCATCGTGTTAAATGGAACACTCCCATCGTGTTAAATGGAACACTCCCATCATGTTGTGTGTCAGCTCTGTAGATGTTGATGTGTGATTGTATTGTGTTGACGTGGTTGTTTACTGTGTGTTGTTGATGATGTTTACTGTGTGTTGTTGATGATGTTTACTGTGTGTTGTTGATGATGTTTACTGTGTGTTGTTGATGATGTTTACTGTGTGTTGTTGATGATGTTTACTGTGTGTTGTTGATGATGTTTACTGTGTGTTGTTGATGATGTTTACTGTGTGTTGTTGATGATGTTTACTGTGTGTTGTTGATGATGTTTACTGTGTGTTGTTGATGATGTTTACTGTGTGTTGTTGATGATGTTTACTGTGTGTTGTTGATGATGTTTACTGTGTGTTGTTGATGATGTTTACTGTGTGTTGTTGATGATGTTTACTGTGTGTTGTTGATTATGTTTACTGTGTGTTGTTGATTATGTTTACTGTGTGTTGTTGATGATGTTTACTGTGTGTTGTTGATTATGTTTACTGTGTCTGTGTGTTCCAGGTCAAGGGTCACCAGATCCTGGATGAGCCCATGGACGAGGGAGAGTCTTTCACTCATTGTGTGAGTAATAGTAATAATAATACATGTAATTTGTATAGAGCTTTTCATTACGGTGTTATCTCAAAGGATCAAATAAAAACCTTCTATAAAAACATCAAGCAGGAAATAGCAACAGTAGATAGGCTAGGTGCTACAGTAGATAGGCTAGGTGCTACAGTAGATAGGCTAGGTGCTACAGTAGATAGGCTAGGTGCTACAGTAGATAGGCTAGGTGCTATAGTAGATAGGCTAGGTGCTACAGTAGATAGGCTAGGTGCTACAGTAGATAGGCTAGGTGCTATAGTAGATAGGCTAGGTGCTATAGTAGATAGGCTAGGTGCTACAGTAGATAGGCTAGGTGCTACAGTAGATAGGCTAGGTGCTACAGTAGATAGGCTAGGAGCTACAGTAGATAGGCTAGGTGCTACAGTAGCTAGGCTAGGTGCTACAGTAGATAGGCTAGGTGCTACAGTAGATAGGCTAGGTGCTACAGTAGATAGGCTAGGTGCTACAGTAGATAGGCTAGGTGCTACAGTAGATAGGCTAGGTGCTACAGTAGATAGGCTAGGTGCTATAGTAGATAGGCTAGGTGCTACAGTAGATAGGCTAGGTGCTACAGTAGATAGGCTAGGTGCTACAGTAGATAGGCTAGGAGCTATAGTAGATAGGCTAGGTGCTAAAAGCAATTTCTAGATTAGCACTAGAAGAAGACAGTCAGGAGAAATGGGTTTTAAGGCCCGTTTTAAAAGTTCCCATTGATGGAGTGGCTCTCAGATGGTCAGGGAGAGCATTCCATAGGCGAGGGGCAAGGGAGCAGAAGTCCCCCATAGTTCAGAGACGTGGGGACTTGAAGCAGTGGGGAGTTGCTGGAGAGTGTGAGGTGGCTCATTAATAGAAATTAGGTCCCTGATGTCAAATCAAATCACATTTTATTTGTCACATACACGTGTTTAGCAGATGTTATAGCGGGTGTAGCGAAATGCTTGTGCTTCTAGCTCCGACAGTGCAGTAATATCTAACAATTGCACAACATATACCCAATACACACAAAACTAGTAAGGAATGGAATTTAAGAATATATACATATATGGACAAGCAATGACAGAGTGGCATGGACTAAGATACAGTAGAATATTATAGAATAGAATGCAGTATATACATATGAGATGAGTAGTGCAAGATATGGAAACATTATTAAAGTGACTAATGTTCCATTTCTTAAAGTGGCCAGTGATTTCAATAGGCAGCAGCAGCCTCTAATGTGCTAGTGATGGCTATTTAACAGTCTGATGGCCTTGAGATATAAGCTGTTTTTCATTCTCTCGATCCCAGCTTTGATGCACCTGTACTGACCTCGCCTTCTGGATGATAGCGGGGTGAACAGGCAGTGGCTCAGGTGGTTGATGTCCTTGATGATCTTTTTGGCCTTCCTGTGACATCGGGTGCTGTATGTGTCTTGGAGGGCGGGTAGTTTGCCCTCGGTAATGCGTTCGGCAGACCGCACCACCCTCTGGAGAGCCCTGCGGTTGCGGGCGGTGCAGTTCCGGTACCAAGCGGTGATACAGCCCGACAGGATGCTCTCAATTGTGCATCTGTAAAAGTTTGTGAGGGTTTTAGGTGTCAAGCCAAATTTCTTCAGGCTCCTGAGGTTGAAGAGGCTCTGTTGCGCCTTCTTCACCACACTGTCTGCGTGGGTGGACCATTTCAGTTTGTCAGTGATGTGTACGCCAAGGAACTTGAAGCTTTCCACCTTCTCCACTGCGGTCCCGTCGATGTGGATAGGGGGGTGCACCCTCTGCTGTTTCCTGAAGTCCACGATCATCTCCTTTGTTTTGTTGATGTTGAGTGAGAGGTTATTTTCCTGGCACCACACTCCCAGAGCCCTCACCTCCTCCTTGTAGGCTGTCTCGTCATTGTTGATAATCAAGCCTACTACTGTTGTGTCATCTGCAAACTTGATGATTGAGTTGAAGGCGTGCTTGGCCACGCAGTCATGGGTGAACAGGGAGTACAGGAGGGGGCTGAGCACGCACCCTTGTGGGGCCCCAGTGTTGAGGATCAGCAAAGTAGAGATGTTGTTTCCTACCTTCACCACCTGGGGGCGGCCCGTCAGGAAGTCCAGGACCCAGTGTAGTGAATAGTCCTTAGCACGGGTACTGCCTGTTTGAGTTTCTGCCTATAGGAAGGGAGGAGCAAAATGGAGTCGTGGTCAGATTTGCCGAAAGGAGGGCGGGGGAGGGCCTTATAACCATCCCGGAAGTTCGAATAGCAATGGTCGAGGATTTTGGCAGCGAAATTATCTTGGGAGATAATACGGTCGGCATTTGATTGTGAGATATTTTAGGTCGGGTGAACAGAAGGACTCGAGTTCCTGTATGTTGCTACAATTAGTAATGAGTTGTTAATCATGAAACACACACCTCCGCCCTTCTGCTTCCCGGAGAGATATTTATTCCTGTCTGCGCAATGAACTGAGAACCCATCTGGCTGGACCGATTTCGACAGAATATCCCAAGAGAGTGATGTTTTGGGTCAGCCGCTGGAATCAGTTCATTTGCCCTGGGGAAAGCAAACAAAGGATCTGCTTTGGGAAAGTCGTATTCCTGGTCGTAATGCTTGTGAGTTACCACCGCTCTGATATCCAATAGTTTTCCTCGGCTGTATGTAATGATACAAAACACTTTCTAAGCTAATAATGTAAAAAATAATACATACAAAAACAAAATACTGCCAAGTTTCCTAAGAGCTAGTCGCGAGGCCGCCATCTTCGTCGGAGGCGCCAGCAATGTAGGTGGGACTCAATCCATTCAAGGCTTTAAACACTAGGAGGAGGATTTTAAAGTGAATCCTCTAGTTGACCGGTAGCCAGTGAGTTCAGTAAGGATGGTTGTGATGTGGGCTGAGTTCTTGGTCCTGGTCAGGACTCTGACAGCACTATTCTGGAGAAGTTGTAGCCTCTGAAGTGATTTGTCTGGAAGGCCCCTGAACAGAGCTGTAGTCGATCCGGGAGAAGATGAAGGCGTGGAATAGTTTCTCTGCATCTGGCTGGGAGAAAGATGGTTTGAGCCGGGTGATGTTTTTTAGATAGAAACATGATGTTAGCGGATAATATGGTTTATATGGGCATCACAGGACAGAGAAGACTCGAAGTTGACTCCCAGGTTGAAGAGGACAGATGTTGTAGGGCAGATGTTTCCAGCACTGGTGACCTGCTTGAATAAGGGGTTGTGCATACAGTGCATTCGGAAAGTATTCAGACCCCTTGACCTTTTCCACATTTTGTTACATTACAGCCTTATTCTAAAATGGATTAAATCGTTTTTTACCCTCATCAATCTACACACAATACCCCATAATGACAAAGCAAAAGCAGGTTTTTAGACATTTTTGCAAATTTCTTACAAATAAAAAACCTAAATATCTCATTTACATAAGTATTCAGACCCTTTACTCAGTACTTTGTTGAAGCACGTTTGACAGCGATTACAGCCTTGAGTCTTCTTGGGTATGACGCTACAAGCTTGGCACACGTGTATTTGGGGAGTTTCACCCATTCTTCTCTGCAGATCCTCTCAAGCTCTGTCAGGATGGATGGGGAGCGTCGCTGCACAGCTATTTTCAGGTGTCTCCAGAGATGTTCGATCGGGTTCAAGTCTGGGCTATGGCTGGGCCACTCAAGGACATTGAGACTTGTCCCTAAGCCACTCCTGTGTTGTCTTGGCTGTGTGCTTAGGGTCGTTGTCCTGTTGGAAGGTGAACCTTTGCACCAGTCTGGGGTCCTGAGCGCTCTGGAGCAGGTTTTCATCAAGGATCTCTCTGTACTTTACTCTGTTCATCTTTGCCTCAATCCTGACTAGTCTCCCAGTCCCTGCCGCTGAAAAATATCCCCACAGCATGATGCTGCCACCACCATGCTTCACCGTAGGGATGGTGCCAGGTTTCCTCCAGACGTGATGCTTGGCATTCAGACCAAAGAGTTCAATCTTGGTTTCATCAGACCAGAGAATCTTGTTTCTCATGGTCTGAGAGTCCTTTAGGTGCCTTTTGGCAAACTCCAAGCGGGCTGTCATGTGCCTTTTACTGAGGAGTTGCTTCCGTCTGGCCACTCTACCATAAAGGCCTGATTGGTGGAGCGCTGCAGAGATCGTTTTCCTTCTAGAAGGGTTAGGGTTAGGGTTAGGGTTAGGTTTGGAGCTTTGTCAGAGTGACCAAGGCCATTCTCCCCCGATTGCTCAGTTTGATCGGGCGGCCAGCTCTAGGAAGAGTTTTGGTGGTTCCAAACTTCTTCCATTTAAGAATGATGGAGGCCACTGTGTTCTTGGGGACCTTCAATGCTGCAGACATTTTTTGGTCCCCTTCCCCAGATCTGTGCTTCGATACAATCCTGTCTCGAAGCTCTAAGGACAATTCCTTCGACCTCAAGGCTTGGTTTTTGCTCTGACATGCAGTGTCAACTGTGGGACCTTATATAGACAGGTGTGTGCCTTTCCAAATCATGTCCAATCAATTGAATTTACCACAGGTGGACTCCAATCAAGTTGTAGAAACAGCTCAAGGATGATCAATGGAAACAGGATGCACCTGAGCTCAATTTTGAGTCTCTTAGCAAAGGGTCTGAATACTTATGTACAAATGTTATTTTTGTTTTTTTATTTTTAATACATTTGCAAACATTTCTAAAAACCTGTTTTCGCTTTGTCATTAAGGGGTATTGTGTGTAGGTTGATGAGGGGAACAAAATAATTTAATCCATTTTATAATAAGGCTGTAATGTAACAAAGTGGAAAAAATAAAGGGGTCTGAATACTTTCCGAATGCACTGTACTTTGTGTACATGAAATACTAACTGTTTTTGTGGTGTGTGTGTGTATGTTTAGGACAAGGGTGCGTCATATTCAGAGATCCCCATCACCCACCATGTGAAGGAAGGGTGTGAGAAGGCTGACCCGCGGCAGTTTGAGTTGCTTAAGGTCCTGGGACAGGGATCGTTCGGAAAGGTGTTTCTGGTCCGGAAAATCATGGGTCCAGACGAGGGTCAGTTATATGCAATGAAAGTCCTCAAGAAGGCTTCGTTGAAAGGTAACAGTCCAGTTATCATCTTCACATACATGTTCTCTCAGATGGTCTCTGACACTGTTCACTTCAATGCTTTATAGATGCATAGCATATTGTAGAAACTAATGTCCCTGTTTGTCTGGGATTTCATGTCTGTGGCTGTTTCTCTGTGTCTGTCTGTCTGTCTGTCTCTGTCTGTGTCGCGCTGTTGCTCTGCCTCTGTTGCTCTTCCTCTCTGTCGCTCTCTCTCTCTGTCGCTCTCTCTCTCTGTCGCTCTCTCTCTCTGTGTCTCTGTCGCTCTCTCTGTGTGCCTCTGTCGCTCTCTGTGTGCCTCTGTCGCTCTCTCTGTGTGTCTGTCTCTCTCTCTCTGTGCCTCTGTCGCTCTCTCTCTGTGTGTCTGTCTCTCTCTCTGTGTGTCTGTCTCTGTCTGTGTCGGTGTGTCTCTGTGTGTATGTGTCTGTCTGTGTGTCTGTGTTTCTCTGTCTCTCTATGTGTGTCTTCTCTGTGTGTGTGTCTTCTCTGTGTCTATGTGTGTCTGCCTCTGTTTCTCTGTCTGTGTGTGTGTGTGTCTCTGTCTGTCTGGGTCTCGCTCTGTGTCTGTCGCTCTGCCTCTCTGTCGCTCTGCCTCTGTGTGTCTGTCTCTCTCTCTGTCCATCCAGTCAGGGACAGAGTTCGCACCAAAATGGAGCGAGACATTCTAGTGGAGGTCAACCACCCCTTCATAGTCAAGTTGCACTACGGTTAGTCTCATCTTTAACCCCTGACCCTTCACCTCTACCCTCTCACCACGTCATAGTCCAGTTTTACTACGGTTAGTCACTCTGTCCTGACTACAGAGGAGTGTGTTTAACGCCTCTCCTCTCTCAGCCTTCCAGACCGAAGGGAAGCTCTATTTAATCCTGGACTTTCTCAGGGGAGGAGACGTCTTCACGCGCTTATCCAAAGAGGTGAGACCTCTACTACTCTAGTGGATTATTATTGATAAACTGGGTGGTTCGAGCCCTGAATGCTGATTGGCTGACAGCCGTGGTATATCAGACCGTATACCACGGGTATGACAAAACATTTATTTTTACTGCTGTAATTACTTTGGTAACCAGTTTATAATAGCAATAAGGCACCTTGGGGCTTTGTGGTATATTGCCAATATACCACGGCTAAGGGCTGTATCCGCGTTGCGTCGTGCCTAAGAACAGCCCTTAGCCGTGGTATTTTGGCCATATACCACACCTTATTGCTTTAAAATAATATCCTATGACATGGGTTATTCACTTTACTTTTGACTGCTCGTAAATGTACACTCAGGCCAGTTTATTAGGAACACCCATCTAGTAACGGGTCAGATCCACCTTTGCCTCCAGAACAGCCTCAATTCTTCTGGGAATGGATTCTACAAGGTGTGGCGTTCAAACATTGCTCCATTGGTATCAAGAGACCTAACGTTTTCCAGGAAAACATTCCCTACACCACCGCCACCAGCCTGTACCGTTGACACCAGGCAGGATGTGGCCATGGACTGCGTACACCAAATCCTGACTCTCAGCATGATGCAACAAGAACCGGGATTTTTCGGACCAGGCGATGTTTTTCCGCTCCTCAACTGTCCAGTGTTGGTGATCTTGTGCCCACTGGAGCCGCTTCTTCTTGTGTTTAGCTGATAGGAGTGGAACCCGGTGTGGTCGTCTGCTGCAATAACCCATCTGTGATAAGGACTGACGAATTGTGCATTCCAAGATGCCGTTCTGCACACCACTGTTGTACTGAGCTGTTATTTGCCTGTTTGTGGCCCGCCTGTTAGCTTGCACGATTCTTGCCATTCTCCTTCGACCTCTGTCATCAACGAGCTGTTTTCGCCCACAGGACTGCTGCTGACTGGATGTATTTTGTTTGCTGCACCATTCTCGGTAAACCCTAGACACTGTTGTGCGTGAAAAGCCCAATAGGCCGCCCGTTTCTGACGTACCGACGATTATACCACGCTTAAAGTCACTTAGGTCACTCGTTTTTCCCATTCTAACGTTCAATCGAACAGGAACTGAATGCCTCGATGCCTGTCTGCCTGCTTTATATAGCAAGCCACGGCCACGTGACTCACTGTCTGTAGGAGCGAACCATTATCGTGAACGGGGTGGTGTACCTAATAAACTGGCCACTGAGTATATAATGATATAAAGAATATGGCTTTATTTAAATGTGTAAATACTAGTATTAACTTAATATAATGTATATAATATTGTTTTACAGTGGGGAAAAAAAGTATTTAGTCAAATCAAATACAATTTTATTGGCCACATGCGCCGAATACAACAGGTGCAGACATTACAGTGAAATGCTTACATACAGCCCTTAACCAACAGTGCATTTCTTTTTAACAAAAAAGTAAAAATAAAACAACAACAAAAAAAGTGTTGAGAAAAAAAGAGCAGAAGTAAAATAAAATAACAGTAGGGAGGCTATATACAGGGGGTACCGATGCAGAGTCAATGTGCGGGGGCACCGGCTAGTTGAGGTAATATGTACATGTGGGTAGAGTTAAAGTGACTATGCATAAATAATTAACAGAGTAGCAGCAGCGTAAAAGGATGGGGTGGGGGGGCAGTGCAAATAGTCCGGGTAGCCATGATTAGCTGTTCAGGAGTCTTATGGCTTGGGGGTAGAAGCTGTTGAGAAGTCTTTTGGACCTAGATTTGGCACTCCGGTACCGCTTGCCATGCGGTAGCAGAGAGAACAGTCTATGACTAGGGTGGCTGGAGTCTTTGACAATTTTGAGGGCCTTCCTCTGACACCGCCTGGTATAGAGGTCCTGGATGGCAGGAAGCTTGGCCCCAGTGATGTACTGGGCCGTACGCACTACCCTCTGTAGTGCCACACCCCCACACCCTAACACTTAACACTTTCTGGGTCTCACCGCTCCCCCTGAGGGCACCCTTAGAGGCCGAGCAGTTGCCATACCAGGCGGTGATGCAACCAGTCAGGATGCTCTCGATGGTGCAGCTGTAGAATTTTTTGAGGATCTGAGGACCCATGCCAAATCTTTTCAGTCTCCTGAGGGGGAATAGGCTTTGTCGTGCCCTCTTCACGACTGTCTTGGTGTGTTTGGACCATGATAGTTCGTTGGTGATGTGGACACCAAGGAACTTGAAGCTCTCAACCTGTTCCACTACAGCTCCGTCGATGAGAATGGGGGCGTGCTCAGTCCTCTTTTTTTTCCTGTAGTCCACAATCATCTCCTTTGTCTTGGTCACGTTGAGGGAGAGGTTGTTGTCCTGGCACCACACGGCCAGGTCTCTGACCTCCTCCCTATAGGCTGTCTCATCGTTGTCGGTGATCAGCCACCAATTGTGCAAGTTCTCCCACTTAAAAAGATGAGAGAGGCCTGTAATTTTCATCATAGGTACACATCAACTATGACAGACAAATTGAGAATTTTTTTTCCAGAAAATCACATTGTAGGATTTTTTATGAATTTATTTGCAAATTATGGTGGAAAATAAGTATTTGGTCACCTACAAACAAGCAAGATTTCTGGCTCTCACAGACCTGTAACTTCTTCTTTAAGAGGCTCCTCTGTCCTCCACTCGTTACCTGTATTAATGGCACCTGTTTGAACTTGTTATCAGTATAAAAGACACCTGTCCACAACCTCAAACAGTCACACTCCAAACTCCACTATGGCCAAGACCAAAGAGCTGTCAAAGGACACCAGAAACAAATTGTAGACCTGCACCAGTCTGGGAAGACTGAATCTGCAATAGGTAAGCAGCTTGGTTTGAAGAAATCAACTGTGGGAGCAATTATTAGGAAATGGAAGACATACAAGACCACTGAAAATCTCCCTCGATCTGGGGCTCCACGCAAGATCTCACCCCGTGGGGTCAAAATGATCACAAGAATGGAGAGCAAAAATCCCAGAACCACACGGGGGGACCTAGTGAATGACCTGCAGAGAGCTGGGACCAATGTAACAAAGCCTACCATCAGTAACGCACTACGCCGCCAGGGACTCAAATCCTGCAGTGCAAGACGTGTCCCCCTGCTTAAGCCAGTACATGTCCAGGCCTGTCTGAAGTTTGCTAGAGTGCATTTGGATGATCCAGAAGAGGATTGGGAGAATGTCATATGGTCAGATGAAACCAAAATAGAACTTTTTGGTAAAAACTCAAATCGTCGTGTTTGGAGGACAAAGAATGCTGAGTTGCATCCAAAGAACACCATACCTACTGTGAAGCATGGGGTTGGAAACATCATGCTTTGGGGCTGTTTTTCTGCAAAGGGACCAGGACGACTGATCCGTGTAAAGGAAAGAATGAATGGGGCCATGTATCGTGAGATTTTGAGTGAAAACCTCCTTCCATCAGCAAGGGCATTGTAGATGAAACGTGGCTGGGTCTTTCAGCATGACAATGATCCCAAACACCCCGCTCGGGCAACGAAGGAGTGGCTTCGTAAGAAGCATTTCAAGGTCCTGGGGTGGCCTAGCCAGTCTCCAGATCTCAACCCCATAGAAAATCTTTGGAGGGAGTTGAAAGTCCGTGTTGCCCAGCGACAGCCCCAAAACATCACTGCTCTAGAGGAGATCTGCATGGAGGAATGGGCCAAAATACCAGCAACAGTGTGTGAAAACCTTGTGAAGACTTACAGAAAACGTTTGACCTGTGTCATTGCCAACAAAGGGTATATATCAAAGTATTGAGAAACTTTTGTTATTGACCAAATACTTATTTTCCACCATAATTTGCAAATAAATTCATTAAAAATCCTACAATGTGATTTTCTGGAATTTTTTTTCTCATTTTGTCTGTCATAGTTGACGTGTACCTATGATGAAAATTACAGGCCTCTCATCTTTTTAAGTGGGAGAACTTGCACAATTGGTGGCTGACTAAATACTTTTTTTTCCCCACTGTATGTGTAGCTCTAACTGTATTTAGTAATATGATGTTATAATGTTGTATAATGAGTTGTGTTGCCTGTGACCCTTCCCTCCGAGGCCAGAACAGACAGTAAATGTGTCCAGTTCTCACTAGGTTATGTTTACAGAGGAAGATGTCAAATTCTACCTAGCAGAGCTGGCTCTGGCCCTCGACCACCTGCACCATCTGGGCATAGTTTACAGAGACCTCAAACCAGAGAAGTATGTACCCTAACCTCTGACCCCTAACCCCTACATCACCACCTGGGCATAGTTTACAGAGACCTCAAACCAGAGAAGCATGTATCCTAACCTCTGACCCCTAACCCCTACATCACCACCTGGGCATAGTGGACAGAGACCTCAAACCAGAGAAGTGTGTATCCTAACCTCTGACCCCTAACCCCTACATCACCATCTGGGCATAGTTTACAGAGACCTCAAACCAGAGAAGCATGTATCCTAACCTCTGACCCCTAACCCCTACATCACCACCTGGGCATAGTGGACAGAGACCTCAAACCAGAGAAGTGTGTATCCTAACCTCTGACCCCTAACCCCTACATCACCACCTGGGCATAGTTTACAGAGACCTCAAACCAGAGAAGCATGTATCCTAACCTCTGACCCCTAACCCCTACATCACCACCTGGGCATAGTGGACAGAGACCTCAAACCAGAGAAGCATGTATCCTAACCTCTGACCCCTAACCCCTACATCACCACCTGGGCATAGTGGACAGAGACCTCAAACCAGAGAAGCATGTATCCTAACCTCTGACCCCTAACCCCTACATCACCACCTGGGCATAGTGGACAGAGACCTCAAACCAGAGAAGTGTGTATCCTAACCTCTGACCCCTAACCCCTACATCACCACCTGGGCATAGTGGACAGAGACCTCAAACCAGAGAAGTGTGTATCCTAACCTCTGACCCCTAACCCCCCCAGTCTGTCTCTGCCTCTTCTAATTTACATGGTTGGGGTGTTGCTGGTGATGAGTTAGGGTGTTTGGGGTGTTGCTAGTGGTGATTTGGGTGTTTGGGCTGTTGGTAGTGATGGGTTAGGGTGTTGGTAGTGATGGGTTAGGGTGTTGGTAGTGATGGGTTAGGGTGTTGGTGGTGATGGGTTAGGGTGTTGGTAGTGATGGGTTAGGGTGTTGTTAGTGATGGGTTAGGGTGTTGGTAGTGATGGGTTAGGGTGTTGGTAGTGATGGGTTAGGGTGTTGGTAGTGATGGGTTAGGGTGTTGGTTGTGATGGGTTGATGGGTTAGGGTGTTGGTAGTGATGGGTTAGGGTGTTGGTAGTGATGGGTTAGGGTGTTGGTAGTGATGGGTTAGGGTGTTGGTAGTGATGGGTTAGGGTGTTGTTAGTGATGGGTTAGGGTGTTGTTAGTGATGGGTTAGGGTGTTGGTAGTGATGGGTTAGGGTGTTGGTAGTGATGGGTTAGGGTGTTGGTAGTGATGGGTTAGGGTGTTGGTGGTGATGGGTTAGGGTGTTGGTAGTGATGGGTTAGGGTGTTGGTAGTGATGGGTTAGGCTGTTGGTAGTGATGGGTTAGGGTGTTGGTGGTGATGGGTTAGGGTGTTGGTAGTGATGGGTTAGGGTGTTGGTAGTGATGGGTTAGGGTGTTGGTAGTGATGGGTTAGGGTGTTGGTAGTGATGGGTTAGGGTGTTGGTTGTGATGGGTTGATGGGTTAGGGTGTTGGTAGTGATGGGTTAGGGTGTTGGTAGTGATGGGTTAGGGTGTTGGTAGTGATGGGTTAGGGTGTTGTTAGTGATGGGTTAGGGTGTTGGTGGTGATGGGTTAGGGTGTTGGTAGTGATGGGTTAGGGTGTTGGTAGTGATGGGTTAGGGTGTTGGTGGTGATGGGTTAGGGTGTTGGTAGTGATGGGTTAGGGTGTTGGTAGTGATGGGTTAGGCTGTTGGTAGTGATGGGTTAGGGTGTTGGTAGTGATGGGTTAGGGTGTTGGTTGTGATGGGTTGATGGGTTAGGGTGTTGGTGGTGATGGGTTAGGGTGTTGGTAGTGATGGGTTAGGGTGTTGGTTGTGATGGGTTGATGGGTTAGGGTGTTGGTAGTGATGGGTTAGGGTGTTGGTAGTGATGGGTTAGGGTGTTGTTAGTGATGGGTTAGGGTGTTGGTGGTGATGGGTTAGGGTGTTGGTAGTGATGGGTTAGGGTGTTGGTAGTGATGGGTTAGGGTGTTGGTAGTGATGGGTTAGGCTGTTGGTAGTGATGGGTTAGGGTGTTGTTAGTGATGGGTTAGGGTGTTGGTAGTGATGGGTTAGGGTGTTGGTAGTGATGGGTTAGGGTGTTGGTAGTGATGGGTTAGGGTGTTGGTAGTGATGGGTTAGGGTGTTGGTAGTGATGGGTTAGGGTGTTGGTTGTGATGGGTTAGGGTGTTGGTAGTGATGGGTTAGGGTGTTGGTAGTGATGGGTTAGGGTGTTGGTAGTGATGGGTTAGGGTGTTGGTAGTGATGGGTTAGGGTGTTGGTTGTGATGGGTTAGGCTGTTGGTAGTGATGGGTTAGGGTGTTGGTAGTGATGGGTTAGGGTGTTGGTAGTGATGGGTTAGGGTGTTGTTAGTGATGGGTTAGGGTGTTGTTAGTGATGGGTATGAGGTCTCTGTGTTTCTCTACTATACCTACTAATGCTGTTGTTCTCTGTTTTCAGCATTTTATTAGATGAAGCTGGCCACATCAAGTTAACAGGTATGACCTTCTCTCTGTCCTTCTCTCTGACCTTCTCTCTGTCTGGGCTGTGGTGCTTCAGGAGGGGATGTGTTTATGTATGAGTGGGATTGAGCGGAAAAACTAAAAGAATGTGGTTGTGTAAAATGTGTGTGTAGTGTGACGTGTGTGTGTGTGACGTGTGTTTCAGACTTTGGGCTGAGTAAGGAGTCAGTGGATGTTGATAAAAAGGCCTATTCATTCTGTGGGACGGTGGAGTACATGGCTCCTGAGGTCGTCAACAGAAGAGGACACAACCAGAGTGCTGACTGGTGGAGTCTAGGAGTACTCATGGTAAACACACACACACTACCCCACCTATATCTAACCTGTATCTATAACCCCAACCTAATGTATCTACCTGTATCTATAACCCCAACCTAATGTCTCTACCTGTATCTATCCTGTATCTATAACCCCAACCTAATGTCTCTACCTGTATCTAACCTGTATATATAACCCCAACCTAATGTCTCTACCTGTATCTAACCTGTATCTATAACCCCAACCTAATGTCTCTACCTGTATCTAACCTGTATCTATAACCCCAACCTAATGTCTCTACCTGTATCTAACCTGTATCTATAACCCCAACCTAATGTCTCTACCTTTATCTAACCTGTATCTATAACCCCAACCTAATGTCTCTACCTGTATCTATCCTGTATCTATAACCCCAACCTAATGTCTCTACCTGTATCTAACCTGTATCTATAACCCCAACCTAATGTCTCTACCTATATCTAACCTGTATCTATAACCCCAACCTAATGTCTCTACCTGTATATATCCTGTATCTATAACCCCAACCTAATGTCTCTACCTGTATCTAACCTGTATCTATAACCCCAACCTAATGTCTCTACCTGTATCTATCCTGTATCTATAACCCCAACCTAATGTCTCTACCTGTATCTAACCTGTATCTATAACCCCAACCTAATGTCTCTACCTGTATCTATCCTGTATCTATAACCCCAACCTAATGTCTCTACCTGTATCTAACCTGTATCTATAACCCCAACCTAATGTCTCTACCTGTATCTAACCTGTATCTATAACCCCAACCTAATGTCTCTACCTGTATCTAACCTGTATCTATAACCCCAACCTAATGTCTCTACCTGTATCTATAACCCCAACCTAATGTCTCTACCTGTATCTATAACCCCAACCTAATGTCTCTACCTGTATCTAACCTGTATCTATAACCCCAACCTAATGTCTCTACCTGTATCTAACCTGTATCTATAACCCCAACCTAATGTCTCTACCTGTATCTAACCTGTATCTATAACCCCAACCTAATGTCTCTACCTGTATCTAACCTGTATCTATAACCCCAACCTAATGTCTCTACCTGTATCTAACCTGTATCTATAACCCCAACCTAATGTCTCTACCTGTATCTAACCTGTATCTATAACCCCAACCTAATGTCTCTACCTGTATCTAACCTGTATCTATAACCCCAACCTAATGTCTCTACCTGTATCTAACCTGTATCTATAACCCCAACCTAATGTCTCTACCTGTATCTAACCTGTATCTATAACCCCAACCTAATGTCTCTACCTGTATCTAACCTGTATCTATAACCCCAACCTAATATCTCTACCTGTATCTAACCTGTATCTATAACCCCAACCTAATGTCTCTACCTGTATCTATCCTGTATCTATAACCCCAACTTAATGTCTCTACCTGTATCTAACCTGTATCTATAACCCCAGTTTAAGCCAAGATAAAGCAAAGCAGTGCGATAAAAACAACAACACAGAGTTACCTATGGGGTAAAACAAAACATAAAGTCAAAAATACCAAAGAAAATATATATACAGTGTGTGCAAATGTAGCAAGTTATGGAGGTAAGGCAATACATAGGCTATAGTGCAAAATAATTACAATTAGTATTAACACTGGAGTGATAGATGTGCAAAAGATGATGTGCAAATAGAGATACTGGGGTACAAATGAGCAAAATAAATAATATGGGGAAGAGGTAGTTGAGTGGGCTAATTTCAGATGGGCTGTGTACAGGTGCAGTGATCGGTAAGCTGCTCTGACAACTGATGCTTAAAGTTAGTGAGGGAGATAAGAGTCTCCAGCTTCAGAGATTTTTGCAGTTATTGGCAGCAGAGAACTGGAAGGAATGGCGGCCAAAGGAGGTGTTGGCTTTGGGGATGACCAGTGAGATATACCTGCTGGAGCGCATACTATGGGTGGGTGTTGCTATGGTGACCAATGAGCTAAGATAAGGCGGGGATTTGCCTAGCAGTGATTTATAGATGGCCTGGAGCCAGTGGGTTTGGCGACGAATATGTAGTGAGGACCAGCCAACAAGAGCGTACAGGTCACAGTGGTGGGTAGTATACGGGGCTTTGGTGACAAAACGGATGGCACTGTGATAGACTACATCCAATTTGCTGAGTAGAGTGTTGGAGGCTATTTTGTAAATGACATCGCCAAAGTCATGAATCGGTAGGATAGTCAGTTTTACGAGGGCATGTTTGGCAGCATGAGTGAAGGAGGCTTTGTTTGCGAAATAGGAAGCTGATTCTAGATTTTACTTTGGATTGGAGATGCTTAATGTGAGTCTGGAAGGAGAGTTTACAGTCTAACCAGACACCTAGGTATTTGTAGTTGTCCACATACTCTAGGTCAGACCCGTCGAGAGTAGTGATTCTAGTCGGGTGGGCGGGTGCCAGCAGCGTTCGATTGAAGAGCATGCATTTAGTTTTACTAGCGTTTAAGAGCAGTTGGAGGCTACGGAAGGATTGTTGTATGCATTGAAGCTCGTTTGGAGGTTTGTTAACACAGTGTCCAATGAAGGGCCAGATGTATACAAAATGGTGTCGTCTGCGTAGAGGTGGATCTGAGAGTCACCAGCAGCAAGAGCGACATCATTGATATACATGGAGAAAAGAGTCGGCCCAAGAATTGAACCCTGTGGCACCCCCATAGAGACTGCCATAGGTCCAGACAACAGGCCCTCCGATTTGACACATTGAACTCTATCTGAGAAGTAGTTGGTGAACCAGGCGAGGCAGTCATTTGAGAAACCAAGGCTATTTAGTCTGCCAATAAGAATGCGGTGGTTGACAGAGTCGAAAGCCTTGGCCAGGTCGATGAAGACGGCTGCACAGTACTGTCTATTATCGATCGCGGTTATAATATCGTTTAGGACCTTGAGCGTGGCTGAGGTGCACCCATGACCAGCTCGGAAACCGGATTGCATTTGTTAACTTGGCTTTCGAAAGGCAGGGCAGGATGGATATAGGTCTGTAACAGTTTTGATCTAGAGTGTCACCCCCTTTGAAGAGGGGGATGACCGCTGCAGCTTTCCAATCTCTGGGGATCTCAGACGTTACGAAAGAGAGGTTGAACAGGCTAGTAATAGGGGTTGCGACAATTTCAGCGGCTATTTTTAGAAAGAAAGGGTCCAGATTGTCTAGCCCAGATTATTTGTAGGGGTCCAGATTTTGCAGCTCTTTCAGAACATCAGCTGTCTGAATTTGTGTGAAGGAGAAGCGGGGGGTGCATGGGCGAATTGCAGCGGAGGGTGCAGAGCTGGTGGCCGGGGTAATGGTAGCCAGGTGGAAAGCATGGCCAGCCGTAGCAAAATGTTTGTTGAAATTCTCGATTATTGTAGATTTATCGGTGGTGATAGTGTTTCCTAGCCTCAGTGCAGTGGGCAGCTGGGAGGAGGTGCTCTTATTCTCCATGGACTTTACAGTGTCCCAAAACTTTTTGGAGTTAGTGCTACAGGATGCAAATTTCTGTTTGAAAAAGCTAGCCTTTGCTTTCCTAACTGCTTGTGTATATTGGTTCCTAACTTCCCTGAAAAGTTGCATATCGCGGGGGCTATTCGATGCAAATGCAGTACGCCACAGGATGTTTTTGTGCTGGTCAAGGGCAGTCAAGTCTGAGGAGAACCAGGGGCTATATCTGTTCTTAGTTCTGAATTTTTTGAATGGGGCATGCTTATTTAAGATTGAGAGGAAAGCACTTTTATAGAACAACCAGACATCCTCTACTGACGGAATGAGATCAATATCCATCCAGGATACCTGGGCCAGGTCAATTAGGAAGGCCTGTTCGCTAAAGTGTTTTAGGGAGCGTTTGACAGTGATGAGGGGTGGTCGTTTGACCGCGGACCCATTACGGACGCAGGCAATAAGGCAGTGATCGCTGAGGATTCAGACACTGCTAGAACATCAGGGTTGGCGGAGTGTGCTAACGCAGTGAATAACTCAAACATAGGAAGTAGGCTTCTGATGTTAACGTGCAGAAAACCAAGGCTTTTACGGTTACAGAAGTCAACAAATGATAACTCCTGGGGAGTAGGAGTGATACTGGGGGCTGCAGGGCCTGGGTTAGCCTCTACATCACCAGAGGAACAGAGGAGGACTAGAATAAGGATACGGCTAAAGGCTTTAAGAACTGGTCTTCTAGTGCGTTGGGTACAGAGAATAAAGGGGACAGATTTCCGGGCGATGTAGAATAGATTCAGGGCATTATGTACAGAAAAGGATATGGAAGGATATGAGTACAGTGGAGGTAAACCTAAGCGTTGGGTAACAATGAAAGAGATAGCATCACTGGAGGCACCGATTGAGCCGGTCTCGGCGTGTATGGGGGGTGGAACAAAGGAGCTATTTGAGGCAGTTTGAGAATGACTTGGGGTTCTATATTGAAATTGTATAATAAGAACTAACTGGAACAGCAATAGGCAAGGCATATTGACATGGGAGAGAGGCATAAAGCAATCACAGGTGTTATTAGAGAGAGCTAAGACAACAACTGGCAATTGCGATGAAAGTTTGGGCTGAGGCTAAACAGATAAACAGGACAGGGTACAGTGTAAAGGAACAGTCCAGCAGGCATCAGCTGTGCAGCTGAGTGATCATAAGGTCCAGTGAACAGCAATATGTGAGTCCGAGAGCAGTTCGAATTGGTGCTAAAGCACAGCGAGCAGGAAGCACGGCTGTTTTTTGCGTGTGCTAGCGGGCCAGGGCTAGCAGATGGATCTTCGTGGTCGTCGCAACGGGAAGCCTGTTGAAACCACAGACGATTACGTCGGCAGACCAGTCGTGATGGATCGGTGGGGCTCCGTGTCGACTCTAGGAGGTCCCGTCCGGTTGACAGAGAGGTATCCAGGAGATGTGCCTAACTTGAGGCTAGCTCAAGGTTGATTAGCCAACAACATCCATTTGGTTGCAGATAGCTAGTTGCGATGATCAGGTGTTGAAGGTCCAGTGATTTAGTGATTCCGGCAGAAAATATGATATGTTCTGGGTCGATAACGCGCTGTGCATACAGTGCAGACTGGCCGATAATAGTCCAGACTAGAGCTGGCTTGTAGGTAGTGCAGGCCACGGACAATGGTGAAAAAACGCTAACGGTGGCTAATGGCAAGTAGCTAGTTAGCTGGCTACTCCCGTCCGGTAGACAACGAGGTAGATAGCCTTGAGCCAGGCCCATATCCTGGCTAACTGGTGCTTGCTTCGGGGGCAGTGGTGATTAGCCTACAGCAACATCCATTCGGTTGCGGCTAGCTAGTTGCAATCCGGTGTTAGGGTCCAGTGATTCAGTTATTCTGTCAGGAAATCTGATGTTCTGGGTGAAAAGCGCTAACGGTGGCTAATAGCAAGTAGCTAGTTAGCTGGCTAGCTAGTTTCAACTGGAGATTCTAGATAAAGGTAAGTAAATAATAGAATCCGTTCCACATTGAGTGAGGCGGGTTGCAGGAAAGTATATTTATTAGAAGGATGAAAAGTGTGATAAGGAAATATGTACGAAAAATAAAATAAATAAATAAAAAAACAGGCTATTTACACGGACACACAACAAAGAACACGACCGCACTGCTATGCCATCTTGGATAGTCACCAAGAAAACAATTGGTAACACACTACGCCGTGAAGGACTGAAATCCTGCAGCGCCCGCAAGGTCCCCCTGCTCAAGAAAGCACATATACAGGCCCGTCTGAAGTTTGCCAATGAACATCCGAATGATTCAGAGGAGAACTGGGTGAAAGTGTTGTGGTCAGATGAGACCAAAATGGAGCTCTTTGGCATCAACTCAACTCGCCGTGTTTGGAGGAGGAGAAATGCTGCCTATGACCCCAAGAACGCCATCCCCACCGTCAAACATGGAGGTGGAAACATTATGCTTTGGGGGTGTTTTTCTGCTAAGGGGACAGGACAACTTCACCGCATCAAAGGGACGATGGACGGCGCCATGTACCGTCAAATCTTGGGTGAGAACCTCCTTCCCTCAGCCAGGGCATTGAAAATGGGTCGTGGATGGGTATTCCAGCATGACAATGACCCAAAACACACGGCCAAGGCAACAAAGGAATGGCTCAAGAAGAAGCACGTTAAGGTCCTGGAGTGGCCTAGCCAGTCTCCAGACCTTAATCCCATAGAAAATCTGTGGAGGGAGCTTAAGGTTCGAGTTGCCAAACGTCAGCCTCGAAACCTTAATGACTTGGAGAAGATCTGCAAAAAGGAGTGGGACAAAATCCCTCCTGAGATGTGTGCAAACATGGTGGCCAACTACAAGAATTGTCTGACCTCTGTGATTGCCAACAAGGGTTTTGCCACCAAGTACTAAGTCATGTTTTGCAGAGGGGTCAAATACTTATTTCCCTCATTAAAATGCAAATCAATTTATAACATTTTTGACATGCGTTTTTCTGGATTTTTTGTTTGTTATTCTGTCTCTCACTGTTCAAATAAACCTACCATTAAAATTATAGACTGATCATGTCTTTGTCAGTGGGCAAACGTACAAAATCAGCAGGGGATCAAATACTTTTTTCCCTCACTGTATAACCCCAGCCTGATGTCTGTCTCTACCTGTATCTAACCTGTATCTATAACCCGACCTAATGTCTCTACCTGTATCTATAACCCCAACCTAATGTCTCTACCTGTATCTAACCTGTATCTATAACCCCAACCTAATGTCTCTACCTGTATCTAACCTGTATCTATAACCCCAACCTAATGTCTCTACCTGTATCTAACCTGTATCTATAACCCCAACCTAATGTCTCTACCTGTATCTAACCTGTATCTATAACCCCAACCTAATGTCTCTACCTGTATCTAACCTGTATCTATAACCCCAACCTAATGTCTCTACCTGTATCTAACCTGTATCTATAACCCCAACCTAATGTCTCTACCTGTATCTAACCTGTATCTATAACCCCAACCTAATGTCTCTACCTGTATCTAACCTGTATCTATAACCCCAACCTAATGTCTCTACCTGTATCTAACCTGTATCTATAACCCCAACCTAATGTCTCTACCTGTATCTAACCTGTATCTATAACCCCAACCTAATGTCTCTACCTGTATCTAACCTGTATCTATAACCCCAACCTAATGTCTCTACCTGTATCTAACCTGTATCTATAACCCCAACCTAATGTCTACCTGTATCTAACCTGTATCTATAACCCCTACCTAATGTCTCTACCTGTATCTAACCTGTATCTATAACCCCAACCTAATGTCTCTACCTGTATCTATCCTGTATCTATAACCCCTACCTAATGTCTCTACCTGTATCTATAACCCCAACCTAATGTCTGTCTCTCATCTGTTATAGTTTGAAATGCTGACCGGGACGTTACCGTTTCAGGGGAAAGACCGCAACGAGACCATGAACATGATCCTCAAGTAAGTCAATCACACAGGTTCTACATCATGTTATGAAACAGATTAACTAACCTGCCAATATTGATGCACTTGCTAAGTCTAGGGTTCTTAGTTAACCTGCTAATATTGATGCACTTGCTAAGTCTAGGGGTCTTAGTTAACCTGCCAATATTGATGCACTTGCTAAGTCTAGGGGTCTTAGTTAACCTGCCAATATTGATGCACTTGCTAAGTTTAGGGGTCTTAGTTAACCTGCCAATATTGATGCACTTGCTAAGTCTAGGGGTCTTAGTTAACCTGCCAATATTGATACACTTGCTAAGTCTAGGGGTCTTAGTTA
Source organism: Coregonus lavaretus (assembly GCF_964263955.1). Lineage (NCBI taxonomy): Eukaryota > Metazoa > Chordata > Actinopteri > Salmoniformes > Salmonidae > Coregonus > Coregonus lavaretus. The sequence goes on from NW_028164623.1 coordinate 424,911, forward strand.
ACCTGCTAATATTGATGCACTTGTTAAGTCTAGGGGTCTTTTTTTAGTTAACCTGCCAATATTGATGCACTTGCTAAGTCTAGGGGTCTTAGTTAACCTGCCAATATTGATGCACTTGCTAAGTCTAGGGGTCTTAGTTAACCTGCTAATATTGATGCACTTGCTAAGTCTAGGGGTCTTAGTTAACTGGTTTGTAACCTGATTTGAGACGTGCATCTATGTGAGAAATCTCCGTATGCGCCTGGGTGTTGAATGCATGTACCCAGGAGACAGCAACCTTACTAAATTTGATTTGTGTTTGAATTCTTCGTGGGTTTGTGTAATTTGAGGGAAATATGTGTCTCTTTTATGATCATCCATTTGGCAGGAGGTTAAAAAGTGCAGCTTGGTTTCCACCTCATTTTGTGGGCAGTGGCCACATCCTGTCTTCTCTTGAGAGCCAGGTCTGCCTATGGTGTCCTCTCTCTCAATAGCAAGGCTATGCTCACTGAGTCTGTACATAGTCAAAGCTTTCCTTAAGTTTGGGTCAGTCACAGTGGTCAGGTATTCTGCCACTGTCTACTCTCTGTTTAGGGCCAAATAGCGTTCTAGTTTGCTCCGTTTTTTTGTTGTTGATTCTTTCCAGTGTGTCAAGTAGTTCTCTTTTTGTTTTCTCATGATTTGGTTGGGTCTAATTGTGTTGCTGTCCTGGGGCTCTGTGGGGTCTGTTTGTGTTTGTGAACAGAGCCCCATGACCAGCTGGCTAAGGGGACTCTTCTCTAGGTTCATCTCTCTGTAGGTGATGGCTTTGTTATGGAAGTTTTGAGAATCACTTCTTTTTAGGTGGTTGTAGAATTTAACAGCTCTTTTCTGGATTTTGATAATTTGTGGGTATCGGCCTAATTCTGCTCTGCATGCATTATTTGGTGTTTTACGTTGTACACAGAGTATATTTTAGCAGAATTCTGCATGCAGAGTCTCAATTTGGTGTTTGTCCCATTTTGTGAATTCTTGGTTGGTGAGCGGACCCCAGCCCTCACAACCATAAAGGGCAATGGGTTCTATAATTGATTCAAGTATTTTTAGCCAGGTCCTAATTGGGATGTAGAATTGTGTTCCTTTTGATGGCATAGAAGGCCCTTCTTGCCTTGTCTCTCAGATCGTTCACAGCTTTGTGGAAGTTACCTGTGGTGCTGATGTTTAGGCCGAGGGATGTATAGTTTTGTGTGTGCTCTAGGGCAACGGTGTCTATATGGAATTTGTATTTGTGGTCCTGGCAACTGAACGTTTTTGGGAGCACCATTATTTTTGTCTTACTGAGATTTACTGTCAGGGCCCAGGTCTGACAGAATCTGTGCAGAATATCTATGTGCTGCTGTAGGCCCTCCTTGGTTGGGGACAGAAGCACCAGATCATCTGCACCAGATCATTCATTGAGGGTGGGGCTCAAGCTGCATCCCTGTCTCACGCAAATTCTGACCATACACTTATTGTTTGTGTGCATTGATTTTATAATATTGTAGGTTTTCCCCCAAAACCCCTTTCCATCATTTTATACAGCAGGCCATAATGCCAAATTGAGTCAAAAGCTTTTTTGAAATCAACAAAGCATGAGAAAACGTTGCTTTTGATAATATTTTTTGGGGGTCAATTAGGATGTGCAGGGTGTATACGTGGTCTGTCGTACAGTATTTTGGTAAGAAGCCAATTTTACATTTGCTCAGGACATTGGTTTCACTCTCCTCTCTGCTCTCTCTCCCTCTCTCCTTCCCTCCTCAGAGCTAAGTTAGGGATGCCTCACTTCCTGAGTCTAGAAGCCCAGAGTCTGCTCAGAATGCTGTTTAAACGCAACCCTGCTAACCGCCTGGGTAAGTTTATTTGGATCCCCATTAGCTTTTGCACAGGCATCAGCTATTCTTACTGGGGTCCACACAAAACATGACAAGTAACAAAACACTGATAGAACATTCACACAAATTAACCACCTGGGTAAGCGAGAGAGAGAGAGTGTGTGTGTGTGTGTGTGTGTGTGTTCCTGATGGTTGTCTTGCTGTAGGGGCTGGTGTGTGTGTGTGTGTGTGTGTGTGTCACTGATGGTGCATTGTATCTGTGTAGGGGCTGGGGCTGACGGGGTGGAGGAGATCAAACGTCACGCCTTCTTCTCAACCATCGACTGGAACGTGAGTCACACACACAAAATGCTAACAGTAGACAGTAAGATGGCGCCGACAGACATGGCAGCTCTGCTTCTAGCTCCTAAGCAACAGACATGGCAGCTCTGCTTCTAGCTCCTAAGCAACAGACATGGCAGCTCTGCTTCTAGCTCCTAAGCAACAGACATGGCAGCTCTGCTTCTAGCTCCTAAGCAGCAGACATGGCAGCTCTGCTTCTAGCTCCTAAGCAACAGACATGGCAGCTCTGCTTCTAGCTCCTGAGCAACAGACACGGCAGCTCTGCTTCTAGCTCCTAAGCAGCAGACATGGCAGCTCTGCTTCCAGCTCCTAAGCAACAGACATGGCAGCTCTGCTTCCAGCTCCTAAGCAACAGACATGGCAGCTCTGCTTCTAGCTCCTAAGCAACAGACATGGCAGCTCTGCTTCCAGCTCCTAAGCTACAGACATGGCAGCTCTGCTTCTAGCTCCTAAGCAACAGACATGGCAGCTCTGCTTCTAGCTCCTAAGCAACAGACATGGCAGCTCTGCTTCCAGCTCCTAAGCTACAGACATGGCAGCTCTGCTTCTAGATCCTAAGCAACAGACATGGCAGCTCTGCTTCTAGCTCCTAAGCAACAGACATGGCAGCTCTGCTTCTAGCTCCTAAGCAACAGACATGGCAGCTCTGCTTCTAGCTCCTAAGCAACAGACATGGCAGCTCTGCTTCTAGCTCCTAAGCAACAGACATGGCAGCTCTGCTTCTAGCTCCTAAGCAACAGACATGGCAGCTCTGCTTCTAGCTCCTAAGCAACTTTGCAGTATTTTAATTTGTTTTATTTCTTACATTATCAGCCCAGAACGTGTTTTGTGTTATTACATACAGCATTAAATAACTTTGGGATATGAGAGCGGCGGTAACTCACCAGCATTCCGACCAGAAATACGACTTTCCCTAATTGGAACCTATGTTCGTACCCCCACCAAAGCAATTGAACTTATCCCAGAGGCTGCTCCAAGACGCTGCCGGTGGAGAAAATCTATTCGGTGTGGACATCTAGTCCGACTCAGGAGGCGTGCACACCATCCACCGCTTCCGAGTATATTACTCACTAATGTTCAGCCCTGGACAATAAAGTAGACAAGCTCAGGGCGAGGATCTCCTTCCAAAGAGACATCAGGGACTGTAACATACTCTGTTTCACGGAATCATGGCTCTCTCCGGATATACTGTCCCCGTCCATACAGCCAGCTGGGTTCTCAGTACATCGCACAGACAGGAATAATGAACTCTCCGAGAAGAAGAAAGGCGGTGGTGTATGTTTTATTATGAACTACTCATGGTGTGATTGTGATAACGTACAGGAACTCAAGTCCTTTTGTTCACCTGACCGAGAATACCTCACAATCAAATGCTGACTGTATTACCTCCCAAGAGAATTCTCTTCGGTTATAGTCACAGCCGTGTATATTCCCCCTCAAGCCAATACCACAACGGCCCTCAAAGAACTACGCTGGACTTTGTGCAAACTGGAAACCACATATCCTGAGGCCGCATGTATTGTAGCTGGGGATTTTAACAAAGCAAATTTGAGGAAAACGCTACCGACGTTCTATCAACACATAGCCTTCTGGAATGGCTAGAAGGCCCTCCCCTGCCCTCCCTTCGGCAAATCAGATCACGACTCCATCCTGCTCCTCCCTTCCTATAGGCAGAAACTCAAACAGGAAGTACCCATGCTAATTGTCCATTTGGAAGACCCATTTGCGACCAAGCTTTAACTTCCTGACTGATGTCTTGAGATGTTGCTTCAATGTATCCACATAATTTTCCTTCCTCATGGTGCCATCTATTTTGTGAAGTGCACCAGTCCCTCCTGCAGCAAAGCACCCCCACAGCATGATGCTGCCACCCCCGTGCTTCACGGTTGGGATGGTGTTCTTTGGCTTGCAAGCGTCCCTCTTTTTCCTCCAAACATAACGATGGTCATTATTTACATTTACGTAATTTAGCAGACGCTCTTATCCCGAGCGACTTATAAATTGGTACATTATGGCCAAACAGTTCTATT
>NW_028164623.1:436611-512332 GCF_964263955.1 Coregonus lavaretus
TGTCACCTAAAACCCTCGCAAACTTTTACAGATGCACAATTGAGAGCATCTTGTCAGGCTGTATCACCGCCTGGTACGGCAACTGCACCGCCCACAACCGCAGGGCTCTCCAGAGGGTGGTGCGGTCTGCCGAACGCATTACCGGGGGCAAACTACCCGCCCTCCAAGACACATACAGCACCCGATGTCACAGGAAGGCCAAAAAGATCATCAAGGACATCAACCACCCGAGCCACTGTCTGTTCACCCCGCTATCATCCAGAAGGCGAGGTCAGTACAGGTGCATCAAAGCTGGGATCGAGAGAATGAAAAACAGTTTCTATCTCAAGGCCATCAGACTGTTAAATAGCCATCACTAGCACATTAGAGGCTGCTGCTGCCTATTGAAATCACTGGCCACTTTAAGAAATGGAACATTAGTCACTTTAATAATGTTTCCATATCTTGCACTACTCATCTCATATGTATATACTGCATTCTATTCTATAATATTCTACTGTATCTTAGTCCATGCCGCTCTGTCATTGTTCGTCCATAAATGTATATATTCTTAAATTCCATTCCTTACTAGTTTTGTGTGTATTGGGTATATGTTGTGAAATTGTTAGATATTACTGCACTGTCGGAGCTAGAAGCACAAGCATTTCGCTACACCCGCTATAACATCTGCTAAACACGTGTATGTGACAAATAACATTTGATTTGATTTAAAGTTATCAGCTTAGCTAGGTTAGCGGCTCTTTCAAGCAGACTTTAACCTGTCAGTTAAGCGGGATTCCGGGACAAGAAATAGCGGTCCTAGCTGTTAAAAGCTAACCGTGTCGTGGAATCCATGCAAAAACACGTTCAGTATTTATTTTTAACAAAGATTGTTTATGTTTTAGTTAAAATAACAAACCGAGTGTTTCCAGCATAGTGTTCAGCTGCGCATTCTGATGGCGTAGATCATAAGGTCTGAATGATAATGTCAAGTAGAAATTATTTACATTTTGAATTGAATAGATTTGGGATATAGTTATTTTGACCTCCCCACAGTTCATTGAAGAGGTTCCTGTTGGCTTTTTCAAATGGGGGGACTAGATACATAGTGCTTTCTTTTCTAAATGGTAAAACAGATATGGAAATACCCTCTCTGAGGCCTATATGAAACATTCAATCTCAAATCTAAAATGCTGGAGTATAGAGCCAAATTAAATGTTTTAGCTTCACTGTCCAAATCCATATGGCGGAGAGTGTAGCTAACACACTGTTATGGTAACACACTGTACATCTATATATTATACTGATGTTGCTATCATAGAAGGACATATTACCATGAATAGGATATCTGTGATTACTACACTGAGTCTATGGAGCAGTTCCCATCTGTACCAGCAGAGGGCAGGAAAACAACTCATGGCATCACAGTAGGAGTCTGGCTAGTAGCTCACTACTGGGATGCTGCTCCAAAATGCTGATCACTAATGGGATGCTGCTCCAAAATGCTGATCACTACTGTGATGCTGCTCCAAAATGCTGATCACTACTGGGATGCTGCTCCAAAATGCTGGTCACTACTGGGATGCTGCTCCAAAATGCTGATCACTACTGTGATGCTGCTCCATAGTTCAAAATGCTGATCACTACTGTGATGCTGCTCCAAAATGCTGATCACTACTGGGATGCTGCTCCAAAATGCTGATCACTACTGGGATGCTGCTCCAAAATGCTGGTCACTACTGGGATGCTGCTCCAAAATGCTGATCACTACTGTGATGCTGCTCCATAGTTCAACATGCTGATCACTACTGTGATGCTGCTCCAAAATGCTGATCACTACTGGGATGCTGCTCCAAAATGCTGATCACTACTGTGATGCTGCTCCATAGTTCAAAATGCTGATCACTACTGTGATGCTGCTCCAAAATGCTGATCACTACTGGGATGCTGCTCCAAAATGCTGATCACTACTGTGATGCTGCTCCAAAATGCTGATCACTACTGGGATGCTGCTCCAAAATGCTGATCACTACTGGGATGCTGCTCCAAAATGCTGGTCACTACTGGGATGCTGCTCCAAAATGCTGATCACTACTGTGATGCTGCTCCATAGTTCAAAATGCTGATCACTACTGTGATGCTGCTCCAAAATGCTGATCACTACTGGGATGCTGCTCCAAAATGCTGATCACTACTGTGATGCTGCTCCATAGTTCAAAATGCTGATCACTACTGTGATGCTGCTCCATAGTTCAAAATGCTGATCACTACTGTGATGCTGCTCCAAAATGCTGATCACTACTGGGATGCTGCTCCAAAATGCTGATCACTACTGTGATGCTGCTCCATAGTTCAAAATCCTGATCACTACTGGGATGCTGCTCCATAGTTCAAAATGCTGATCACTACTGGGATGCTGCTCCAAAATGCTGAGCACTACTGGGATGCTGCTCCATAGTTCAAAATGCTGATCACTACTGTGATGCTGCTCCATAGTTCAAAATGCTGATCACTACTGGGATGCTGCTCCAAAATGCTGATCACTACTGGGATGCTGCTCCAAAATGCTGATCACTACTGGGATGCTGCTCCAAAATGCTGATCACTACTGTGATGCTGCTCCATAGTTCAAAATGCTGATCACTACTGTGATGCTGCTCGATAGTTCAAAATGCTGATCACTACTGTGATGCTGCTCCATAGTTCAAAATCCTGATCACTACTGTGATGCTGCTCCATAGTTCAAAATGCTGATCACTACTGGGATGCTGCTCCAAAATGCTGATCACTACTGGGATGCTGCTCCAAAATGCTGATCACTACTGTGATGCTGCTCCAAAATGCTGATCACTACTGTGATGCTGCTCCATAGTTCAAAATGCTGATCACTACTGTGATGCTGCTCCATAGTTCAAAATGCTGATCACTACTGTGATGCTGCTCCATAGTTCAAAATGCTGATCACTACTGTGATGCTGCTCCAAAATGCTGATCACTACTGGGATGCTGCTCCAAAATGCTGATCACTACTGTGATGCTTACTGGGATGCTGCTCCAAAATGCTGTTCACTACTGGGATGCTGCTCCAAAATGCTGATCACTACTGGGATGCTGCTCCAAAATGCTGTTCACTACTGTGATGCTGCTCCAAAATGCTGGTCACTTTCCCCAAAAAGATTCCCAGGAATCTTCCAACCGGGACTTCTGGGAATTTGGGAACCTTCTGCAACTCTACCCAGTTCATATAGAAAGATTAAAGAAATATTTGCATGGCATATAACTAGTTATGTAACCCAAGTCAACTGAAAGTAACCAAGTAAACCTGTTCTAACCAGATCCTCAGCTGAATGTCTGTCTCTCTAGATAATAGATAAGGGGAAGAGGGATCCATCGGAGGAGATTGAGATTCTGATGAGATACGGACAACACCCCAACATCATCACACTCAAAGACGTAAGTACTGTACCCCCAAACTGTTACCCCCAAACTTACTGTACCCCCAAACTGTTACCCCCAAACTTACTGTACCCCCAAACTGTTACCCGCAAACTTACTGTACCCCCAAACTTACTGTACCCCCAAACTGTTACCCCCAAACTTACTGTACCCCCAAACTGTTACCCCCAAACTTACTGTACCCCCAAACTTACTGTACCCCCAAACTTACTGTACCCCCAAACTGTTACCCTCAAACTGTTACCCCCAAATGTACTGTACCCCCAAACGTACTGTACCCCCAAACTGTTACCCCCAAACTGTTACCCCCAAACTTACTGTACCCCCAAACCTACTGTACCCCCAAACTTACTGTACCCCCAAACTGTTACCCCTAAACGTACTGTACCCCCAAACTTACTGTACCCCCAAACTGTTACCCCCAAACTGTTACCCCCAAACTTACTGTACCCCCAAACTGTTACCCCTAAACTGTACCCAAAACGTACTGTACCCCCAAACTTACTGTACCCCCAAACTCTACCCCCAAACGTACTGTACTACCAAACTTACGGTTACCCCCAAACTGTTACTGTATCCTCAAACTTACTGTACCCCCAACTTACTGTACCCCCAAACCTACTGTACCCCCAAACTGTTACCCCTAAACTTACTGTACCCCCAAACTGTTAGTCATTTAGCAGACGCTCTTATTCAGAGCGACTTGCAGTTAGTGCAGTCATCTTAAAATGGCTAGGTGGAACAACCACATACTGTATCACAGTCATAGTAAGTAGATTTTCCTCAATAAAATAGCTATCAGCAAGATCAGAGCTAGTGGTAACACTTTACAATAAGGTTTCATTTGTAAAGGGTTTATAAAGGGGTTATAATTACGTTGTTAACGGTTATTTAATCATTTGTAAAGGAATTATAAACCATTAACCCCCTAGAGTCGATTTCGCGGCCCCGCAGAAATCTAATTAGCAGTGTAAAATACTTAAGTAAAAATACTTTGAAGTACTACTTAAGTTGTTTTTTTGGGTTATCTGTACTGTACTTTACTATTTATATTTTTGACAACTTTTACTTCACTACATTCCTAAAGACAATAATGTACTTTTTACTCCATACATTTTTCCTGACACCCAAAAGTACTCGTTACATTTTGAATGATTAGCAGGACAGGAAAATGGTCCAATTCACTCACTTATCAAGAGAACATCCCTGGTCATCCCTACTGCCTCTGATCTGGCGGACTCACTAAACACACATGCTTCGTTAGTAAATGATGTCTGAGTGTTGGAGTGTGCCCCTGGCTATCTGTAAATGATGTCTGAGTGTTGGAGTGTGCCCCTGGCTATCTGTAAATGATGTCTGAGTGTTGGAGTGTGCCCCTGGCTATCTGTAAATGGTGTCTGAGTGTTGGAGTGTGCCCCTGGCTATCTGTAAATGATGTCTGAGTGTTGGAGTGTGCCCCTGGCTATCTGTAAATGGTGTCTGAGTGTTGGAGTGTGCCCCTGGCTATCTGTAAATAAACAAATAATATGGTGCCGTCTGGTCTGCGTAATATAAGGAATTTGAAATGATTTCTACTTTTACTTTTGATACTAAGTATATTTTAGCAATTACATTTACTTTCAATACTTAAGTATATGTAAAACCAAATACTTTTAGACTTTTACTCAAGTAGTATTTTATTGGGTGACTAACTTTTACCTGAGTCATTTTCTATTAAGGTACAGTGGCTTGCGAAAGTATTCACCCCCCTTGGCATTTTTCCTATTTTGTTGCCTTACAACCTGGAATTAAAATGGATTTTTGGGGGGTTTACATCATTTGATTTACACAACATGCCTACCACTTTGAAGATTCAAAGAACATCCCCCACACCGATGAAGAACATCCCCCACAGCATGATGTGGGGATGCCTCTTCCATCAATCCTATTAGCTAATGTTCAATCATTTGAAAATAAATTAGATGACCTAAGATTACGTTATCCTACCAACGGGACATTAAAAACTGTAATATCTTATGTTTCACCGAGTCGTGGCTGAACGACAACATGGACAACATACAGCTGACGGGATATATGCTACATCGGCAGGATAGAACGGCTGACTCCGGTAAGACAAGGGGTGGGGGTCTGTGTATATTTGTAAACAACAGCTGGTGCACAAAATCAAATACTAAGGAGGTCTCGAGGTTTTGCTCGCCTGAGGTAGAGTGTCTTATGATAAGCTGTAGACCACACTATTTACCAAGAGAGTTTTCATCAATATTTTTCATAGCTGTCTATTTACCACCACAAACCGATGCTGGCATTAAGATTGCACTCAATGAGCTGTATAAGGTCATAAGTAAACAGGAAAACGCTCATCCAGAGGCAGCGCTCCTAGTGGCCGGGGACTTTAATGCAGGGAAACTTAAATCCATTCTACCTAATTTCTACCAGCATGTTAAATGTGCAACCAGAGGAGAAAAAAAAACTCTAGACCACCTTTACTCCAAACACAGAGACGCGTACAAAGCTCTCCCTTGCCCTCCATTTGGCAAATCTGACCATAACTATATCCTCCTGATTCCTGCTTATAAGCAAAAACTAAAGCAGGAAGCACCAGTGACTCGGTTAATAAAAAAGTGGTCAGATGACGCAGATGCTAAGCTACAGGACTGTTTTGCTAGCACAGAATGGAAGATGTTCCGGGATCATCCGATGGCATTGAGGAGTACACCACATCAGTCACTGGCTTCATCAATAAGTGCATCGATGACGTCGTCCCCACAGTGACCGTACGTACATACCCCAACCAAAAGCCATAGATTACAGGCAACATCTGCACTGAGCTAAAGGGTAGAGCTGCTGCTTTCAAGGAGCAGGACTCTAACCCGGACGCTTATAAGAAATCACGCTATTCCCTCTGACGAACCATCAAACAGGAAAAGAGTCAATACAGGACTAAGATTGAATCGTACTACACCGGCTCTGACGCTCGTCGGATGTGGCAGGGCTTGAAAACTATTACAGACTACAAAGGGAAGCACAGCCGCGAGCTGCCCAGTGACACAAGCCTACCAGACGAGCTAAACCACCTCTAAGCTTGTTTTGAGGCAAGCAACACTGAAGCATGCATGAGAGCATCAGCTGTTCCGGATGACTATGTGATCACGCTCTCCGTAGCCGATGTGAGTAAGACTTTTAAGCAGGTCAACATTCACAAGGCCGCAGGGCCAGACGGATTACCAGGACGTGTAATCCGAGCATGTGCTGACCAACTGGCAAGTGTCTTCACTGACATTTTCAACAAGTCCCTGACTGAGTCTGTAATACCAACATGTTTCAAGCAGACCACCATAGTCCCGTGCCCAAGGACACTAAGATAACCTGCCTAAATGACTACCGACCCGTAGCACTGACGTCTGTAGCCATGAAGTGCTTTGAAAGACTGGTCATGGCTCACATCAACACCATTATCCCAGAAACCCTAGACCCACTCCAATTTGCATACCGCCCCAACAGATCCACAGATGATGCAATCTCTATTGCACTTCACACTGCCCTTTCCCACCTGGACAAGAGGAACACCTACGTGAGAATGCTATTCATTGACTACAGCTCAGCGTTCAACAGCATAGTGCCCTCAAAGCTCATCACTAAGCTAAGGATCCTGGGACTAAACACCTCCCTCTGCAACTGGATCCTGGACTTCCTGATGGGCCGCCCCCAGGTGGTAAGGGTAGGTAACAACACATCAGCCACGCTGATCCTCAACACGGGGGCCCCTCAGGGGTGCTCAGTCCCCTCCTGTACTCCCTGTTCAAACATGACTGCATGGCCAGGCACGACTCCAACACCATCATTAAGTTTGCCGACGACACAACAGTGGTAGGCCTGATCACCGACAACAATGAGACAGCCTATAGGGAGGAGGTCAGAGACCTGGCCGTGTGGTGCCAGGATAACAACCTCTCCCTCAATGTGATCAAGACAAAGGAGATGATTGTGGACTACAGGGAAAAAAAGAGGACTGAGCACGCCCCCATTCTCATCGACGGGGGCTGTAAGTCGCTCTGGATAAGAGCGTCTGCTAAATGACTAGAATGTAAATGTAAATGTGTCCACATTACCAACAAACTATCATGGTCCAAACACACCAAGACAGTCGTGAAGAGGGCACGACAAAGCCTATTCCCTCTCTCAGGAGACTGAAAAGATTCGGCATGGGTCCTCAGATCCTCAAAAAGTTCTACAGCTGCACCATCGAGAGCATCCTGACTGGTTGCATCACCGCCTGGTATGGCAACTGCTCGGCCTCCGACCGCAAGGCACTACAGAGGGTAGTGCGTACGGCCCAGTACATCACTGGGGCCAAGCTTCCTGCCATCCAGGACCTCTACACCAGGCGGTGTCAGAGGAAGGCCCTCAAAATTGTCAAAGACTCCAGCCACCCTAGTCATAGACTGTTCTCTCTGCTACCGCACGGCAAGCGCTACCGGAGCGCCAAGTCTAGGTCGAAAAGGCTTCTCAACAGCTTCTACCCCCAAGCCATAAGACTCCTGAACAGCTAATCATGGCTAACCTGACTATTTGCACTGCCCCCCCACCCCACCCCATCTTTTTACCATATTTTTACGCTGCTGCTACTCTGTTAATTATTTATGCATAGTCACTTTAACTCTACCCACATGTACATATTACCTCAACTACCTCAACTAGCCGGTGCCCCCGCACATTGACTCTGCACCGGTACCCCCCTGTATACAGTGAGGGAAAAAGGTACAGTGCCCTCCACAATTATTGGCACCCCTGTTTAAGATGTGGTCAAGGACTTCCAAAAATTCTCATTTTTTATTAAACAACATAGAACCCAAATGCAAAAAAAGAGAAAAATCCAACCTTTTATTTAAGTACATTACTTTGGTGTAAAAAAACTTGAAAAAAACTTGAAATCATGTGTCCCACAATTATTGGCACCCCTGATGTTAATACTTTGTACAACCCCCTTTTGCCAACAAGACAGCACTTAATCTCCTCCTATAACATTTCACAAGATTGGAGAACACAGAGAGAGGGATCTTTGACCATTCTTCTTTGCACAATCTTTCTAGATCATCCAGTGTCCTGGGTCCTCTCTTATGCACTCTCCTCTTTAGCTTGCCCCACAGGTTTTCGATTGGGTTGAGGTCTGGGGACTGAGATGGCCATGGGAGGACCTTGAGTTTGTGACTGCTGAACCATTTTTGTGTAGATTTTGCCACATGTTTTGGATCATTATCCAATGACGACCCATCTTCAGCTTTCTGGCAGAGGCCATCAGGTTTTTATTTAAAATGTCCTGGTAGTTCAAAGCGTTCATAATGCCATGCACCCTAACAAGGTTCCCAGGGCCTTTGGAAGAGAAACAGGCCCACAGCATCACAGATCCTCCACCATACTTCACGGTGGGCATGAGGTGCTTATTCGCAAATGGAAGAAACACAAAATAACTGTCAATCTCCCTCGGCCTGGGGCTCCATGCAAGATCTCACCTCGTGGAGTTGCAATGATCATGAGAATGGTGAGGAATCAGCCCAGAACTACACGGGAGGATCTTGTCAATGATCTCAAGGCAGCTGGGACCATAGTCACCAAGAAAACAATTGGTAACACACTACGCCGTGAAGGACTGAAATCCTGCAGCGCCCGCAAGGTCCCCCTGCTCAAGAAAGCACATATACATGACCGTCTGAAGTTTGCCTTAGTTTACTTAAATAATAAATAATAATAAAATAATACTTATTTTCCAACATAATTTGCAAATAAATTCATAAAAAATCCTACAATGTGGCTGACTAAATACTTTTTTTCCCCACTGTATACTGAGATCATGTGACACTTAGATTGCACACAGGTAGACTTTATTTAAGTGTCACATGATCTGTCACATGATCTCAGTATACAGTGGGGGGAAAAAAGGATTTAGTCAGCCACCAATTGTGCAAGTTCTCCCACTTAAAAAGATGAGAGAGGCCTGTAATTGTCATCATAGGTACACGTCAACTGTGACAGACAAATAGAGGAAGAAAATCCAGAAAATCACATTGTAATCCCAAACACCCCGCTCGGGCAACGAAGGAGTGGCTTCGTAAGAAGCATTTCAAGGTCCTGGGGTGGCCTAGCCAGTCTCCAGATCTCAACCCCATAGAAAATCTTTGGAGGGAGTTGAAAGTCCGTGTTGCCCAGCGACAGCCCCAAAACATCACTGCTCTAGAGGAGATCTGCATGGAGGAATGGGCCAAAATACCAGCAACAGTGTGTGAAAACCTTGTGACGACTTACAGAAAACGTTTGACCTGTGTCATTGCCAACAAAGGGTATATAACAAAGTATTGAGAAACTTTTGTTATTGACCAAATACTTATTTTCCACCATAATTTGCAAATAAATTCATTAAAAATCCTACAATGTGATTTTCTGGAGAAAAAAAATCTCAATTTGTCTGTCATAGTTGACGTGTACCTATGATGAAAATTACAGGCCTCTCTCATCTTTTTAAGTGGGAGAACTTGCACAATTGGTGGCTGACTAAATACTTTTTTTCCCCACTGTAGGTGAGAGTCTCACGAACACATACATGTCGGTTGTTTTGCTCTAGGATGCCCACAAGCCTCACAAGACTCGTCTGAATGTCCCCCGGTACCAGTTGAAAAGTTTAATAGAAGTGTATATGGAGATAGTTTAGTGCCAAAAATAAGGTGTCAAATACATGTAAAAAAAATAATAACATTCCCGATGTTTCTTATCTCTCAGATATACAGACAGACACTTCAGAACTAACTTCCTTTAGATTTTTTGGGGACTATCTGTTGTTCCATGTAGTGAATCTGTTATTCAATGTGTTTGTATGGGCTAATAGCAGTAAGGACTATCTGTTGTTCCATGTAGTGAATCTGTTATTCAAAGTGTTTTTATGGGCTAATAGCAGTAAGGACTATCTGTTGTTCCATGTAGTGAATCTGTTATTCAATGTGTTTGTATGGGCTAATAGCAGTAAGGACTATCTGTTGTTCCATGTAGTGAATCTGTTATTCAATGCGTTTGTATGGGCTAATTGCAGGAAAACCAAATTCAATGTTTCACCAAATAATTTTTACATATTTTTTGGGGATACTTCAAGGGGTCTTAAAATTCAAAATCAAATAGCTAAATGATCCTTGGTAGGACCTCAAAACGTATAGCTTATAGAACCCTAGAACTTCTAAAAAATATATACCTTAAAAGAATGTGGAAACCTTCTGGCCATTTATTCATGTTAAGTTACACACATTTATAACAGTATCTAATCTCCTCAAACATGCAATACATAGTAAAACCATTTTAATTGCGGTGACTCAAATCTGTGGCCTATCATTAGTATAGTGAGTAGCCTAGCTAATTCTGATAGAGGGGGGTCTTTTTCCTCCCCTTTTCAACATTACAAGTCAGAATAGAAATTGACAACAGATGAACTATTTCAAATACAACATAGGGTTTCGGGTTAAGGTTAGGGTCTCATGGTCATCTTCTGTTTTCATCCGTTTCTTTCTTGTTAAGCATTTTCCCATCCTGGAGTCTGAGACCTTATGGTAATAATAATAATAATATGCCATTTAGCAGACGCTTTTATCCAAAGCGACTTACAGTCATGCGTGCATACATTTTTGTGTATGGGTGGTCCCGGGGATCGAACCCACTACCTTGGCATTACAAGCGCCGTGCTCTACCAGCTGAGCGGAGAATTTATGACAATTTAGCATAGACGCTAACTATATTACTCTACTATAATCATTATCATTTGTACCATTTAGGCTTAGCTAGTTATGTGCTGAGCGGGAGCTGCCCTCTCGTAAGGGTGGGAGGTCCAAGAGACCAGAGGTGGCAGAACAGAGTGCTCAGGTTGGGGTGTAGGGTTTGAGCATAGCCTGAAAGTAGGGACTCAGGTTTGGGTGTAGGGTTTGAGCATAGCCTGAAGGTAGGGACTCAGGTTGGGGTGTAGGGTTTGAGCATAGCCTGAAGGTAGGGACTCAGGTTGGGGTGTAGGGTTGGAGCATAGCCTGAAGGTAGGGACTCAGGTTGGGGTGTAGGGTTGGAGCATAGCCTGAAGGTAGGGACTCAGGTTGGGGTGTAGGGTTGGAGCATAGCCTGAAGGTAGGGACTCAGGTTGGGGTGTAGGGTTGGAGCATAGCCTGAATGTAGGGACTCAGGCTGGGGTGTAGGGTTGGAGCATAGCCTGAAGGTAGGGACTCAGGTTGGGGTGTAGGGTTGGAGCATAGCCTGAAGGTAGGGACTCAGGTTGGGGTGTAGGGTTGGAGCATAGCCTGAAGGTAGGGACTCAGGTTGGAGTGTAGGGTTGGAGCATAGCCTGAAGGTAGGGACTCAGGTTGGGGTGTAGGGTTGGAGCATAGCCTGAAGGTAGGGACTCAGGTTGGAGTGTAGGGTTGGAGCATAGCCTGAAGGTAGGGACTCAGGTTGGGGTGTAGGGTTGGAGCATAGCCTGAAGGTAGGGACTCAGGTTGGAGTGTAGGGTTGGAGCATAGCCTGAAGGTAGGGACTCAGGTTGGAGTGTAGGGTTAGAGCATAGCCTGAAGGTAGGGACTCAGGTTGGGGTGTAGGGTTGAACACCAGGCAGGCTGCAGCATCCTGGATAAGTTGCAGGGGTTTAATGGCACAAGCAGGCAGCCCAGCCAACAGAGAGTTGCAGTAGTCCAGATGGGAGATGATAATTGCCTGGAATAGGACCTGCTCTACTTCCTGTGTGAGGTAGGGTCGTACTCTACGGATGTTGTAGAGCATGAACCTGCTGTAGCGAGTCACTGCTTTGATGTTTGCAGAGAACGACAGGGTGTTGTCCAGGGTCACGCCAAGATTCTTTGCACTCAGGGAGGGGGACACCGTGGAGTTGTCAACCGTGATGGAGAGGTCTTAGAGCTGGCAGGCCTTCCCCGAGAGGAAGAGCAGCTCCGTCTTGTCAAGGTTGCGCTTGAGGTGGTGGGCCGACATCCAAGCTGAGATATCTGCCAGGCACGCAGAGATGCAGTCTCCACCTGGGTGTCAGAACGGGGGAAAGGAGAAAAGTAGTTGAGTGTCATCCGTGTAGCAATGATAGGACAGACCATGTGAGGATATGACCGAGCCGAGTGACTTGGTGTATAGAGAGAAGAGGAGAGGGCCTAGAACCGAGCCCTGGGGGACACCAGTAGTGAGAGTACGTGGTGCAGACACAGATCCTCTCCACGTCACCTGGTAGGAGTGGCCTACCAGATACGAGTGGCCTACCAGGTAGGATGCAATCCAAGAGTGCAGAGCCTGAGATGCCCAGCCCTGAGAGGGTGGAGAGGAGGATCAGACGTTTCATGGTGTCGAAGGCAGCGGATAGATCTAGGAGGATGAGAACAGAGGAGAGAGAATCAGCTTTGGCAGTGCGGAGAGCCTCCGTGACACAGAGAAGAGCATTCTCGGTTGTGTGACCCATCTTGAAGCCTGACTGGTTAGGGTCAAGAAGATTGAGAGATAACGAGAGAGTTGATCAGAGACAGAACGCTCAAGTGTTTTGGAAAGAAAAGAAAGAAAGGAACAGGTCTGTTGTTTTTGACGTCAGATGAGTTGTGTTGGTTTCTTGAGGAGGGGAGCGACTCAGGCCTTTTTGAAGTCAGAGGGGACGCAGCCAGTGGTCAAGGATGAGATGAGGAATGGGAGAAGGTCTCCAGAGATGGTCTGGAGAAGGGAGGAGGGGATGGGATCGAGCGGGCAGGTTGTCGGGCAGCCGGACATCACTAGTTGTAGGATTTCATCTAGAGAGGGAAGAAAGAGGTCAAGGCATAGGGGACCAGTGGACTCAATAGGCTGAGTGAATGAGGAGCGGATGTCGTCAAAGTGGTTGACAAAGTGGTCAGCATAGAGGGAGGATTAAGGAGGGAGGAGAATGTCTTAAAGAGTTTCCTAGGGTTAGAGGCAGAAGCTTGACATTTAGAGTGATAGAAAGTGGATTTAGCAGCAGATACAGAGGAAGAGGTAAAAAGGTAGAGAGGAGGGAGTGAAAGGATGATGGGTCCTCCGTAAATTTAGTTTTCCTCTGTTTTCGCTCAGCTGCCCGCAGCCCTCTTCTGTAAGCTCGAAATGAGTCACTCAGCCACGGAGCAGATGGGGAGGGCCGAGCCTGCCGGGAGGAAAGGGGACAGGATGCGGAAAGAGAGGAGAGTAGGGTCGATGAGGCAGAATCAGGAGACAGGAGGGAGAAGGATTTAGCAGAAGGGAGAGATGATATGATAGAAGAGGAGAGAGTAGTGGGAGAGAGAGAGAGGAGATTGAGACGGCACATGACCATCTGAGTAGGGGCTGAGTGGTTATGGTTGGAGGAAAGGGAGACAGAAAAGGAAACAAAGTAGTGATCAGAGACCTGGAGGAGGGTTACAGTGAGATTAGTAGGAGAACAGACTCTAGTAAAGATGAGGTCAAGCGTATTGCCTGCCTTGTGAGTTGTAGGGGACTGGGAAAGGGTGAGGTCAAAAGAGGCAAGGAGGTGGAAAGAGAGTGTTGGAAATATATTAATCCAAGGCAGACGTCGGGAGGTTGAAGTCGCCAAGTACGAAGAGCGGTGAGCCATCATCAGGAAATGAGTTTATCAAGGTGTCAAGCTCATTGAGGAACTCTCCAAGGGCACCTGGTGGGCGATAGATGACAACAATGTTAAGCTTGAGTGGACAAGTGACAGCGACAGCGACAGCATGGAATCCAAATGAGGAGATGGACAGGTGAGAGAGGGAGAAATGAGAAAGTCTCTCCTTAGGAGGAATGAGTAGCCCTGTGGCATCACCACGACGACCAGATGCTCTCGGACTATGAGACAAATCGTAGTCAGATGAAGATAGAGCAGCTGGAGTAGCAGTGTTCTCTGGGGTGATGTCTCTGTCAGGGCCAAAAAGTCTAGGGATTGAAGGGCAGCACAGGCTGAGATGAACTTTGCTTTCTTGACCGCAGATCGGCAGGTTCCAAGCGCTGCCAGAGACCAGGAATTCCACATGGGTTGTGCACGCAGAGTATACTAAATTAGAAGAGTTGCAGCCAAGGGGTGGGTAGTGTTTGTAAAGCCTACAGGGAGAGGTGAGAACAGGTATAGAAAACACACACGTAGTTGACAAAGCTACAAAAGCGTAAAATGAGATAATCTGTAAATAACTAGGTAAAACACTGAAGTGAGAGAGTGGTGTGGAACCTTCCTCTCTTTCCTTCCTCCAGTAACTGAACAACTCGGCAGAACCGGCTTTGTTTCTGCGATGGTCTTAGTTTTGAGAAAATAGAGGAGACTGAAGTACTAATACTAATTGCCAAACTGTTACTGTACCCCCAAACTGTTACTGTACCCCCAAACGGTTACTGTTACCCCCAAACTGTTACTGTACCCCCAAACTGTTACTGTTACCCCCAAACTGTTACTGTACCCCCAAACTGTTACTGTTACCCCCAAACTGTTACTGTACCCCCAAACTGTTACTGTACCCCCAAACTGTTACTGTTACCCCCAAACTATTACTGTACTGTTACCCCCAAACTGTTACTGTTACCCCCAAACTGTTACTGTTACCCCCAAACTGTTACTGTACCCCCAAACTGTTACTGTTACCCCCAAACTGTTACTGTACCCCCAAACTGTTACTGTTACCCCCAAACTGTTACTGTACCCCCAAACTGTTACTGTACCCCCAAACTGTTACTGTACCCCCAAACTGTTACTGTACCCCCAAACTGTTACTGTTACCCCCAAACTGTTACTGTTACCCCCAAACTGTTACTGTACCCCCAAACTGTTACTGTTACCCCCAAACTGTTACTGTACCCCCAAACTGTTACTGTTACCCCCAAACTGTTACTGTACCCCCAAACTGTTACTGTACCCCCAAACTGTTACTGTTACCCCCAAACTGTTACTGTTACCCCCAAACTGTTACTGTACCCCCAAACTGTTACTGTTACCCCCAAACTGTTACTGTTACCCCCAAACTGTTACTGTTACCCCCAAACTGTTACTGTTACCCCCAAACTGTTACTGTTACCCCCAAACTGTTACCCCCAAACTGTTACTGTTACCCCCAAACTGTTACTGTACCCCCAAACTGTTACTGTTACCCCCAAACTGTTACTGTTACCCCCAAACTGTTACCCCCAAACTGTTACTGTACCCCCAAACTGTTACTGTACCCCCAAACTGTTACTGTTACCCCCAAACTGTTACTGTACCCCCAAACTGTTACTGTACCCCCAAACTGTTACTGTTACCCCCAAACTGTTACTGTACCCCCAAACTGTTACTGTACCCCCAAACTGTTACTGTACCCCCAAACTGTTACTGTTACCCCCAAACTGTTACTGTTACCCCCAAACTGTTACTGTTACCCCCAAACTGTTACTGTACCCCCAAACTGTTACTGTTACCCCCAAACTGTTACTGTACCCCCAAACTGTTACTGTTACCCCCAAACTGTTACTGTTACCCCCAAACTGTTACTGTTACCCCCAAACTGTTACCCCCAAACTGTTACTGTACCCCCAAACTGTTACTGTACCCCCAAACTGTTACTGTACCCCCAAACTGTTACTGTTACCCCCAAACTGTTACCCCCAAACTGTTACTGTACCCCCAAACTGTTACTGTACCCCCAAACTGTTACTGTACCCCCAAACTGTTACTGTTACCCCCAAACTGTTACTGTACCCCCAAACTGTTACTGTACCCCCAAACTGTTACTGTACCCCCAAACTGTTACTGTACCCCCAAACTGTTACTGTTACCCCCAAACTGTTACTGTACCCCCAAACTGTTACTGTTACCCCCAAACTGTTACTGTACCCCCAAACTGTTACTGTTACCCCCAAACTGTTACTGTACCCCCAAACTGTTACTGTACCCCCAAACTGGGTCTCTGTCTGTATGTATTGGCAGCCCAGTGTATTAATGTGTGTGTGTGTGTGTGTGTGTGTGTGTGTGTGTGTGTGTGTGTGTGTGTGTGCGCGTGTGTGTGTCAGGTGTATGACGAGGGCAGGTATGTGTATGTGGTAACAGAACTGATGAAGGGAGGAGAGTTACTGGATAAGATCCTCAGACAGAAGTTCTTCTCAGAGAGAGAAGCAAGCTCTGTTCTCTACACTATAACCAAGACTGTCCACCACCTGCACTGTCAAGGGGTAAGACTGACACACAGCATGAAGAAACTCACATCTACACACAACCCACTGTAGACTGGGGTGAGAATGGCACGCCGTGGGGGGGTGTATTTTTGTCTGACCTCTCTCTCCCTCCTCCCTCTCTATCCCCCCCTCCTATCCTTCCCCTCTGCTCCTCTTTCGCTCTACTCCTCCCCCCTCCCTCGCTCTACTCCTCCCCCCTCCCTCGCTCTACTCCTCCCCCCTCCCTCGCTCTCCTCCTCCTCCCCTCCCTCGCTCTCCTCCTCCTCCCCTCCCTCGCTCTCCTCCTCTCCCCTCCCCTCGCTCTCCTCCTCTCCCCTCCCCTCGCTCTCCTCCTCTCCCCTCCCCTCCCTCGCTCTCCTCCTCTCCCCTCCCCTCGCTCTCCTCCTCTCCCCTCCCCTCGCTCTCCTCCTCTCCCCTCCCCTCGCTCTCCTCCTCTCCCCTCCCCTCGCTCTCCTCCTCTCCCCTCCCTCGCTCTCCTCCTCCTCCCCTCGCTCTCCTCCTCCTCCCCTCGCTCTCCTCCTCCTCTCCTCCCTCGCTCTCCTCCTCCTCCTCCCCTCGCTCTCCTCCTCCTCCCCTCGCTCTCCTCCTCCTCCCCTCCCTCGCTCTCCTCCTCCCCTCCCTCGCTCTCCTCCTCCCCCCTCCCTCGCTCTCCTCCTCCTCCCCTCCCTTGCTCTCCTCCTCCTCCCCTCCCCTCGCTCTCCTCCTCTCCCCTCCCCTCGCTCTCCTCCTCTCCCCTCCCTCACTCTCCTCCTCCTCCCCTCGCTCTCCTCCTCCTCCCCTCCCTCGCTCTCCTCCTCCTCCCCTCGCTCTCCTCCTCCCCCCTCCCTCGCTCACCTCCTCTCCCCTCCCTCGCTCTCCTCCTCTCCCCTCCCTCGCTCTCCTCCTCTCCCCTCCCTCGCTCTCCTCCTCCTCCCCTCCCTCTCCTCCTCTCCCCTCCCTCGCTCTCCTCCTCCTCCCCTCCCTCTCCTCCTCTCCCCTCCCTCGCTCTCCTCCTCCTCCCCTCCCTCGCTCTCCTCCTCCTCCCCTCGCTCTCCTCCTCCTCCCCTCCCTCGCTCTCCTCCTCCTCTCCTCGCTCTCCTCCTCCTCCCCTCGCTCTCCTCCTCCCCCCTCCCTCGCTCTCCTCCTCCCCCCTCCCTCGCTCTACTCCTCCTCCCCTCGCTCTCCTCCTCTCCCTCACTCTCCTCCTTCGTCCTCTCTCCTCCCCCTCCCTCTCTCTTCTCTAGGTTGTCCATAGGGACTTAAAGCCCAGTAACATCCTCTATATGGACGACAGTGGGAACCCTGATTCTATCAGGATATGTGACTTTGGTTTCTCCAAGCAGCTGAGAGGAGGAAACGGACTGCTACTAACACCCTGTTACACTGCTAACTTTGTTGCTCCAGAGGTGAGGGATAGGTAGGGAGGGGGGAACGGACTGCTACTAACACCCTGTTAAACTGCTAACTTTGTTGCTCCAAGGGTGGGCGAGAGAGAGAGAGAGAGAGAGAGAGGTGGGTTAGGATGAGGTTTTAGGGATAGGAAGGGTAACGTTAGAGGGTTAGGAAGGGTAACGTTAGAGGGTTAGGAAGGGTATTAGGAAGGGTAACGTTAGAGGGTTAGGAAGGGTAACGTTAGAGGGTTAGGAAGGGTAACGTTAGAGGGTTAGGAAGGGTAACGTTAGAGGGTTAGGAAGGGTAACGTTAGAGGGTTAGGAAGGGTAACGTTAGAGGGTTAGGAAGGGTAATGTTAGAGGGTTAGGAAGGGTAACGTTAGAGGGTTAGGAAGGGTAACGTTAGAGGGTTAGGAAGGGTAACGGTAGAGGGTTAGGAAGGGTATTAGGAAGGGTAAAGTTAGAGGGTTAGGATGGGTAACGTTAGAGGGTTAGGAAGGGTAACGTTAGAGGGTTAGGAAGGGTAACGTTAGAGGGTTAGGAAGGGTAACGTTAGAGGGTTAGGAAGGGTAACGTTAGAGGGTTAGGAAGGGTAACGGTAGAGGGTTAGGAAGGGTATTAGGAAGGGTAACGTTAGAGGGTTAGGAAGGGTAACGTTAGAGGGTTAGGAAGGGTAACGTTAGAGGGTTAGGAAGGGTAACATTAGAGGGTTAGGAAGGGTAACGTTAGAGGGTTAGGAAGGGTAATGTTAGAGGGTTAGGAAGGGTAAAGTTAGAGGGTTAGGAAGGGTAACGTTAGAGGGTTAGGAAGGGTATTAGGAAGGGTAAAGTTAGAGGATTAGGAAGGGTATTAGGAAGGGTAACGGTAGAGGGTTAGGAAGGGTAACGTTAGAGGGTTAGGAAGGGTATTAGGAAGGGTAAAGTTAGAGGGTTAGGAAGTGTAACGTTAGAGGGTTAGGAAGGGTAACGTTAGAGGGTTAGGAAGGGTAACGTTAGAGGGTTAGGATGGGTAACGTTAGAGGGTTAGGAAGGGTAACGTTAGAGGGTTAGGAAGGGTAACGTTAGAGGGTTAGGAAGGGTAAAGTTAGAGGGTTAGGAAGGGTATTAAGAAGGGTAACGTTAGAGGGTTAGGAAGGGTAACGTTAGAGGGTTAGGAAGGGTAACGTTAGAGGGTTAGGAAGGGTAACGTTAGAGGGTTAGGAAGGGTAAAGTTAGAGGGTTAGGAAGGGTAACGTTAGAGGGTTAGGAAGGGTAACGTTAGAGGGTTAGGAAGGGTAACGTTAGAGGGTTAGGAAGGGTAACGTTAGAGGGTTAGGAAGGGTAAAGTTAGAGGGTTAGGAAGGGTAACGTTAGAGGGTTAGGAAGGGTAACGTTAGAGGGTTAGGAAGGGTAACGTTAGAGGGTTAGGAAGGGTAACGGTAGAGGGTTAGGAAGGGTATTAGGAAGGGTAAAGTTAGAGGGTTAGGATGGGTAACGTTAGAGGGTTAGGAAGGGTAACGTTAGAGGGTTAGGAAGGGTAACGTTAGAGGGTTAGGAAGGGTAACGTTAGAGGGTTAGGAAGGGTAACGGTAGAGGGTTAGGAAGGGTATTAGGAAGGGTAACGTTAGAGGGTTAGGAAGGGTAACGTTAGAGGGTTAGGAAGGGTAACGTTAGAGGGTTAGGAAGGGTAACATTAGAGGGTTAGGAAGGGTAACGTTAGAGGGTTAGGAAGGGTAATGTTAGAGGGTTAGGAAGGGTAAAGTTAGAGGGTTAGGAAGGGTAACGTTAGAGGGTTAGGAAGGGTATTAGGAAGGGTAAAGTTAGAGGATTAGGAAGGGTATTAGGAAGGGTAACGGTAGAGGGTTAGGAAGGGTAACGTTAGAGGGTTAGGAAGGGTAACGTTAGAGGGTTAGGAAGGGTAACGTTAGAGGGTTAGGAAGGGTAACGTTAGAGGGTTAGGAAGGGTAAAGTTAGAGGGTTAGGAAGGGTAACGTTAGAGGGTTAGGAAGGGTAACGTTAGAGGGTTAGGAAGGGTAACGTTAGAGGGTTAGGAAGGGTAACGTTAGAGGGTTAGGAAGGGTAAAGTTAGAGGGTTAGGAAGGGTAACGTTAGAGGGTTAGGAAGGGTAACGTTAGAGGGTTAGGAAGGGTAACGTTAGAGGGTTAGGAAGGGTAACGTTAGAGGGTTAGGAAGGGTAAAGTTAGAGGGTTAGGAAGGGTAACGTTAGAGGGTTAGGAAGGGTAACGTTAGAGGGTTAGGAAGGGTATTAGGAAGGGTAAAGTTAGAGGGTTAGGATGGGTAACGTTAGAGGGTTAGGAAGGGTAACGTTAGAGGGTTAGGAAGGGTAACGTTAGAGGGTTAGGAAGGGTAAAGTTAGAGGGTTAGGAAGGGTAACGTTAGAGGGTTAGGAAGGGTAACGTTAGAGGGTTAGGAAGGGTAACGTTAGAGGGTTAGGAAGGGTAACGTTAGAGGGTTAGGAAGGGTAACGTTAGAGGGTTAGGAAGGGTAACGGTAGAGGGTTAGGAAGGGTAACGGTAGAGGGTTAGGAAGGGTATTAGGAAGGGTAAATTTAGAGGGTTAGGATGGGTAACGTTAGAGGGTTAGGAAGGGTAACGTTAGAGGGTTAGGAAGGGTAACGTTAGGGGGTTAGGAAGGGTAACGTTAGAGGGTTAGGAAGGGTAACGTTGGAGGGTTAGGAAGGGTAACGTTAGAGGGTTAGGAAGGGTAACGGTAGAGGGTTAGGAAGGGTATTAGGAAGGGTAACGTTAGAGGGTTAGGAAGGGTAACGTTAGAGGGTTAGGAAGGGTAACGTTAGAGGGTTAGGAAGGGTAACATTAGAGGGTTAGGAAGGGTAAACGTTAGAGGGTTAGGAAGGGTAACGTTAGAGGGTTAGGAAGGGTAAAGTTAGAGGGTTAGAAGGGTAACGGTAGAGGGTTAGGAAGGGTATAGGAAGGGTAAAGTTGGAGGGTTAGGAAGGGTAACGTTAGAGGGTTAGGAAGGGTAACGTTAGAGGGTTAGGAAGGGTATTAGGAAGGGTAACGTTAGAGGGTTAGGAAGGGTAACGTTAAGAGGGTTAGGAAGGGTAACGTTAGAGGGTTAGGAAGGGTAACATTATAGGGTTAGGAAGGGTAACGTTAGAGGGTTAGGAAGGGTAACGTTAGAGGGTTAGGAAGGGTAACGTTAGAGGGTTAGGAAGGGTAAAGTTAGAGGGTTAGGAAGGGTATTAGGAAGGGTAACGTTAGAAGGTTAGGAAGGGTAACGTTAGAGGGTTAGGATGGGTAACATTAGAGGGTTAGGAAGGGTAACGTTAGAGGGTTAGGAAGGGTAAAGTTAGAGGGTTAGGAAGGGTAACGTTAGAGGGTTAGGAAGGGTAACGTTAGAGGGTTAGGAAGGGTAACGTTAGAGGGTTAGGAAGGGTAACGTTAGAGGGTTAGGAAGGGTAACGTTAGAGGGTTAGGAAGGGTAACGTTAGAGGGTTAGGAAGGGTAATGTTAGAGGGTTAGGAAGGGTAACGTTAGAGGGTTAGGAAGGGTAACGTTAGAGGGTTAGGAAGGGTAAAGTTAGTGGGTTAGAAAGGGTAACGTTAGAGGGTTAGGAAGGGTAACGTTAGAGGGTTAGGAAGGGTAACGTTAGAGGGTTAGGAAGGGTAACGTTAGAGGGTTAGGAAGGGTAACGGTAGAGGGTTAGGAAGGGTATTAGGAAGGGTAAAGTTAGAGGGTTAGGATGGGTAACGTTAGAGGGTTAGGACGGGTAACGTTAGAGGGTTAGGAAGGGTAACGTTAGAGGGTTAGGAAGGGTAACGGTAGAGGGTTAGGAAGGGTATTAGGAAGGGTAACGTTAGAGGGTTAGGAAGGGTAACGTTAGAGGGTTAGGAAGGGTAACGTTAGAGGGTTAGGAAGGGTAACATTAGAGGGTTAGGAAGGGTAACGTTAGAGGGTTAGGAAGGGTAACGTTAGAGGGTTAGGAAGGGTAACGTTAGAGGGTTAGGAAGGGTAACGGTAGAGGGTTAGGAAGGGTATTAGGAAGGGTAACGTTAGAGGGTTAGGAAGGGTAACGTTAGAGGGTTAGGAAGGGTATTAGGAAGGGTAAAGTTAGAGGGTTAGGATGGGTAACGTTAGAGGGTTAGGAAGGGTAACGTTAGAGGGTTAGGAAGGGTAACGTTAGAGAGTTAGGAAGGGTAAAGTTAGAGGGTTAGGAAGGGTAACGTTAGAGGGTTAGGAAGGGTAACGTTAGAGGGTTAGGAAGGGTAACGTTAGAGGGTTAGGAAGGGTAACGTTAGAGGGTTAGGAAGGGTAACGGTAGAGGGTTAGGAAGGGTATTAGGAAGGGTAAATTTAGAGGGTTAGGATGGGTAACGTTAGAGGGTTAGGAAGGGTAACGTTAGAGGGTTAGGAAGGGTAACGTTAGGGGGTTAGGAAGGGTAACGTTAGAGGGTTAGGAAGGGTAACGTTGGAGGGTTAGGAAGGGTAACGTTAGAGGGTTAGGAAGGGTAACGGTAGAGGGTTAGGAAGGGTATTAGGAAGGGTAACGTTAGAGGGTTAGGAAGGGTAACATTAGAGGGTTAGGAAGGGTAACGTTAGAGGGTTAGGAAGGGTAACGTTAGAGGGTTAGGAAGGGTAAAGTTAGAGGGTTAGGAAGGGTAACGGTAGAGGGTTAGGAAGGGTAACGTTAGAGGGTTAGGAAGGGTATTAGGAAGGGTAAAGTTGGAGGGTTAGGAAGGGTAACGTTAGAGGGTTAGGAAGGGTAACGTTAGAGGGTTAGGAAGGGTATTAGGAAGGGTAACGTTAGAGGGTTAGGAAGGGTAACGTTAGAGGGTTAGGATGGGTAACATTAGAGGGTTAGGAAGGGTAACGTTAGAGGGTTAGGAAGGGTAAAGTTAGAGGTTTAGTAAGGGTAACGTTAGAGGGTTAGGAAGGGTAACGTTAGAGGGTTAGGAAGGGTAACGTTAGAGGGTTAGGAAGGGTAACGTTAGAGGGTTAGGAAGGGTAACGTTAGAGGGTTAGGAAGGGTATTAGGAAGGGTAACGTTAGAGGGTTAGGAAGGGTAACGTTAGAGGGTTAGGAAGGGTAACGTTAGAGGGTTAGGAAGGGTAACGTTAGAGGGTTAGGAAGGGTAACGTTAGAGGGTTAGGAAGGGTAATGTTAGAGGGTTAGGAAGGGTAACGTTAGAGGGTTAGGAAGGGTAACGTTAGAGGGTTAGGAAGGGTAAAGTTAGTGGGTTAGAAAGGGTAACGTTAGAGGGTTAGGAAGGGTAACGTTAGAGGGTTAGGAAGGGTAACGTTAGAGGGTTAGGAAGGGTAACGTTAGAGGGTTAGGAAGGGTAACGGTAGAGGGTTAGGAAGGGTATTAGGAAGGGTAAAGTTAGAGGGTTAGGATGGGTAACGTTTAGAGGGTTAGGAAGGGTAACGTTAGAGGGTTAGGAAGGGTAACGGTTAGAGGTTAGGAAGGGTAACGGTAGAGGGTTAGGAAAGGGTAATTAGGAAGGGTAACGTTAGAGGGTTAGGAAGGGGTAACGTTAGAGGGTTAGGAAGGGTAACGTTAGAGGGTTAGGAAGGGTAACATTAGAGGGTTAGGAAGGGTAACGTTAGAGGGTTAGGAAGGGTAACGTTAGAGGGTTAGGAAGGGTAAAGTTAGAGGGTTAGGAAGGGTAACGGTAGAGGGTTAGGAAGGGTAACGTTAGAGGGTTAGGAAGGGTAACGTTAGAGGGTTAGGAAGGGTAACGTAAGAGGGTTAGGAAGGGTAACGTTTAGAGGGTTAGGAAACGTTAGAGGGTTAGGAAGGGTAACGGTAGAGGGTTAGGAAGGGTATTAGGAAGGGTAAAGTTAGAGGGTTAGGATGGGTAACGTTAGAGGGTTAGGATGGGTAACGTTAGAGGGTTAGGAAGGGTAACGTTAGAGGGTTAGGAAGGGTAACGTTAGAGGGTTAGGAAGGGTAACGGTAGAGGGTTAGGAAGGGTATTAGGAAGGGTAACGTTAGAGGGTTAGGAAGGGTAACGTTAGAGGGTTAGGAAGGGTAACATTAGAGGGTTAGGAAGGGTAACGTTAGAGGGTTAGGAAGGGTAACGTTAGAGGGTTAGGAAGGGTAACGTTAGAGGGTTAGGAAGGGTAACGTTAGAGGGTTAGGAAGGGTAACGTTAGAGGGTTAGGAAGGGTAAAGTTTTAGGGTTAGGAAGGGTAACGTTAGAGGGTTAGGAAGGGTAACGTTGGAGGGTTAGGAAGGGTAACGTTGGAGGGTTAGGAAGGGTAACATTAGAGGGTTAGGAAGGGTAACGTTAGAGGGTAGGAAGGGTATTAGGAAGGGTAAAGTTAGAGGGTTAGGAAGGGTAACGTTAGAGGGTTAGGAAGGGTATTAGGAAGGGTAACGTTAGAGGGTTAGGAAGGGTAACGTTAGAGGGTTAGGAAGGGTAACGTTAGAGGGTTAGGAAGGGTAACGTTAGAGGGTTAGGAAGGGTAAAGTTTTAGGGTTAGGAAGGGTAACGTTAGAGGGTTAGGAAGGGTAAGATTTTAGGGTTAGGAAGGGTATTAGGAAGGGTAAAGTTAGAGGGTTAGGAAGGGTAACGTTAGAGGGTTAGGAAGGGTATTAGGAAGGGTAACGTTAGAGGGTTAGGAAGGGTAACGTTAGAGGGTTAGGAAGGGTAACATTAGAGGGTTAGGAAGGGTAACGTTAGAGGGTTAGGAAGGGTAACGTTAGAGGGTTAGGAAGGCTAAGGTTTTAGGGTTAGGAAGGGTATTAGGAAGGGTAACGTTAGAGGGTTAGGAAGGGTATTAGGAAGGGTAACGTTAG
Organism: Coregonus lavaretus; assembly: GCF_964263955.1. Classification (NCBI taxonomy): domain Eukaryota; kingdom Metazoa; phylum Chordata; class Actinopteri; order Salmoniformes; family Salmonidae; genus Coregonus; species Coregonus lavaretus. The sequence continues at coordinate 461,358 of NW_028164623.1, forward strand.
AGGGTTAGGAAGGGTAACGTTAGAGGGTTAGGAAGGGTAACGTTAGAGGGTTAGGAAGGGTAACGTTAGAGGGTTAGGAAGGGTATTAGGAAGGGTAAAGTTAGAGGGTTAGGATGGGTAACGTTAGAGGGTTAGGAATGGTAAAGTTAGAGGGTTAGGAAGGGTAACGTTAGAGGGTTAGGAAGGGTAACGTTAGAGGGTTAGGAAGGGTAACGTTAGAGGGTTAGGAAGGGTAACGTTAGAGGGTTAGGAAGGGTAACGTTAGAGGGTTAGGAAGGGTAACGTTAGAGGGTTAGGAAGGGTAACGTTAGAGGGTTAGAAAGGGTAACGTTAGAGGGTTAGGAAGGGTAACGTTAGAGGGTTAGGAAGGGTAACGTTAGAGGGTTAGGAAGGGTAATGTTAGAGGGTTAGGAAGGGTAACGTTAGAGGGTTAGGAAGGGTAATGTTAGAGGGTTAGGAAGGGTAACGTTTTAGGGTTAGGAAGGGTAACGTTAGAGGGTTAGGAAGGGTAAGGTTTTAGGGTTAGGAAGGGTAACGTTAGAGGGTTAGGAAGGCTAACGTTAGAGGGTTAGGAAGGGTAACGTTAGAGGGTTAGGAAGGGTAATGTTGGAGGGTTAGGAAGGGTAATGTTGGAGGGTTAGGAAGGGTAACGTTAGAGGGTTAGGAAGGGTAAAGTTAGAGGGTTAGGAAGGGTAACGTTAGAGGGTTAGGAAGGGTAACGTTAGAGGGTTAGGATGGGTAACGTTAGAGGGTTAGGAAGGGTATTAGGAAGGGTAACGTTAGAGGGTTAGGATGGGTAACGTTAGAGGGTTAGGAAGGGTAACGTTAGAGGGTTAGGAAGGGTAACGTTAGAGGGTTAGGAAGGGTAACGGTAGAGGGTTAGGAAGGGTATTAGGAAGGGTAACGTTAGAGGGTTAGGAAGGGTAACGTTAGAGGGTTAGGAAGGGTAACATTAGAGGGTTAGGAAGGGTAACGTTAGAGGGTTAGGAAGGGTAACGTTAGAGGGTTAGGAAGGGTAACGTTAGAGGGTTAGGAAGGGTAACGTTAGAGGGTTAGGAAGGGTAACGTTAGAGGGTTAGGAAGGGTAAAGTTTTAGGGTTAGGAAGGGTAACGTTAGAGGGTTAGGAAGGGTAACGTTAGAGGGTTAGGAAGGGTAAAGTTTTAGGGTTAGGAAGGGTAACGTTAGAGGGTTAGGAAGGGTAAGGTTTTAGGGTTAGGAAGGGTATTAGGAAGGGTAAAGTTAGAGGGTTAGGAAGGGTAACGTTAGAGGGTTAGGAAGGGTAACGTTAGAGGGTTAGGAAGGGTAACGTTAGAGGGTTAGGAAGGGTATTAGGAAGGGTAACGTTAGAGGGTTAGGAAGGGTAACGTTAGAGGGTTAGGAAGGGTAACGTTAGAGGGTTAGGAAGGGTAACGTTAGAGGGTTAGGAAGGGTAACGTTAGAGGGTTAGGAAGGCTAAGGTTTTAGGGTTAGGAAGGGTATTAGGAAGGGTAAAGTTAGAGGGTTAGGAAGGGTAACGTTAGAGGGTTAGGAAGGGTATTAGGAAGGGTAACGTTAGAGGGTTAGGAAGGGTAACGTTAGAGGGTTAGGAAGGGTAACGTTAGAGGGTTAGGAAGGGTAACGTTAGAGGGTTAGGAAGGGTAACGTTAGAGGGTTAGGAAGGGTAAAGTTAGAGGGTTAGGAAGGGTAAAGTTAGAGGGTTAGGAAGGGTAACGTTAGAGGGTTAGGAAGGGTAACGTTAGAGGGTTAGGAAGGGTATTAGGAAGGGTAAAGTTAGAGGGTTAGGAAGGGTAACGTTAGAGGGTTAGGAAGGGTAACGTTAGAGGGTTAGGAAGGGTAACGTTAGAGGGTTAGGAAGGGTAACGTTAGAGGGTTAGGAAGGGTAACGTTAGAGGGTTAGGAAGGGTAACGTTAGAGGGTTAGGAAGGGTAACGTTAGAGGGTTAGGAAGGGTAACGTTAGAGGGTTAGAAATGGTAACGTTAGAGGGTTAGGAAGGGTAACGTTAGAGGGTTAGGAAGGGTAACGTTAGAGGGTTAGGAAGGGTAAAGTTAGAGGGTTAGGAAGGGTAACGTTGGAGGGTTAGGAAGGGTAACGTTAGAGGGTTAGGAAGGGTAACGTTAGAGGGTTAGGAAGGGTAACGTTAGAGGGTTAGGAAGGGTAACGTTAGAGGGTTAGGAAGGGTAACGTTAGAGGGTTAGGAAGGGTAAAGTTTTAGGGTTAGGAAGGGTAACGTTAGAGGGTTAGGAAGGGTAAGGTTTTAGGGTTAGGAAGGGTAACGTTAGAGGGTTAGGAAGGGTAACGTTAGAGGGTTAGGAAGGGTAACGTTAGAGGGTTAGGAAGGGTAACGTTAGAGGGTTAGGAAGGGTAACGTTAGAGGGTTAGGAAGGGTAACGTTAGAGGGTTAGGAAGGGTAACGTTAGAGGGTAAGGAAGGTTAAAGTTTTAGGGTTAGGAAGGGTAACGTTAGAGGGTTAGGAAGGGTAAAGTTAGAGGGTTAGGAAGGGTAACGTTGGAGGGTTAGGAAGGGTAACGTTAGAGGGTTAGGAAGGGTAATGTTGGAGGGTTAGGAAGGGTAATGTTGGAGGGTTAGGAAGGGTAACGTTAGAGGGTTAGGAAGGGTAAAGTTAGAGGGTTAGGAAGGGTAACGTTAGAGGGTTAGGAAGGGTAAGGTTAGAGGGTTAGGAAGGGTAACGTTAGAGGGTTAGGAAGGGTAATGTTGGAGGGTTAGGAAGGGTAAGGTTTTAGGGTTAGGAAGGGTAACGTTAGAGGGTTAGGAAGGGTAACTTTAGAGGGTTAGGAAGGGTAACGTTAGAGGGTTAGGAAGGGTAAAGTTTTAGGGTTAGGAAGGGTAACGTTAGAGGGTTAGGAAGGGTAAGGTTTTAGGGTTAGGAAGGGTAACGTTAGAGGGTTAGGAAGGGTAAAGTTAGAGAGTTAGGAAGGGTAACGTTAGAGGGTTAGGAAGGGTAACGTTAGAGGGTTAGGAAGGGTATTAGGAAGGGTAAAGTTAGAGGGTTAGGAAGGGTAACGTTAGAGGGTTAGGAAGGGTAACGTTAGAGGGTTAGGAAGGGTAACGTTAGAGGGTTAGGAAGGGTAACGTTAGAGGGTTAGGAAGGGTATTAGGAAGAGTAAAGTTAGAAGGTTAGGAAGGGTAACGTTAGAGGGTTAGGAAGGGTAACGTTAGAGGGTTAGGAAGGGTAACGTTAGAGGGTTAGGAAGGGTAACTTTAGAGGGTTAGGAAGGGTAACGTTAGAGGGTTAGGAAGGGTAAAGTTTTAGGGTTAGGAAGGGTAACGTTAGAGGGTTAGGAAGGGTAACGTTAGAGGGTTAGGAAGGGTAACGTTAGATGGTTAGGAAGGGTAAAGTTAGATGGTTAGGAAGGGTAACGTTAGAGGGTTAGGATAAAGTTGGAGGGTTAGGAAGGGTAACGTTTGAGGGTTAGGAAGGGTAAAGTTAGGGTTAGGAAGGGTAACGTTAGAGAGTTATGAAGGGTAACGTTGGAGGGTTAGGAAGGGTAACGTTAGAGGGTTAGGAAGGGTAACGTTAGAGGGTTAGGAAGGGTAACGTTAGAGGGTTAGGATAAAGTTGGAGGGTTAGGAAGGGTAACGTTAGAGGGTTGGGAAGGGTAAAGTTAGAGGGTTAGGAAGGGTAACGTTAGAGGGTTAGGAAGGGTAACGTTAGAGGGTTAGGAAGGGTAACGTTAGAGGGTTAGGAAGGGTAACGTTAGAGGGTTAGGAAGGGTAACGTTGGAGGGTTAGGAAGGGTAACGTTAGAGGGTTAGGAAGGGTAACGTTAGAGGGTTAGGAAGGGTATTAGGAAGGGTAAAGTTAGAGGGTTAGGAAGGGTAACGTTAGATGGTTAGGAAGGGTATTAGGAAGGGTAACGTTAGAGGGTTAGGAAGGGTAACGTTAGAGGGTTAGGAAGGGTAACGTTAGAGGGTTAGGAAGGGTAACGTTAGAGGGTTAGGAAGGGTAAAGTTTTAGGGTTAGGAAGGGTAACGTTAGAGGGTTAGGAAGGGGAAGATTCTAGGGTTAGGAAGGGTATTAGGAAGGGTAAAGTTAGAGGGTTAGGAAGGGTAACGTTAGAGGGTTAGGAAGGGTATTAGGAAGGGTAACGTTAGAGGGTTAGGAAGGGTAACGTTAGAGGGTTAGGAAGGGTAACGTTAGAGGGTTAGGAAGGGTAACGTTAGAGGGTTAGGAAGGGTAACGTTAGAGGGTTAGGAAGGCTAAGGTTTTAGGGTTAGGAAGGGTATTAGGAAGGGTAAAGTTAGAGGGTTAGGAAGGGTAACGTTAGAGGGTTAGGAAGGGTATTAGGAAGGGTAACGTTAGAGGGTTAGGAAGGGTAACGTTAGAGGGTTAGGAAGGGTAACGTTAGAGGGTTAGGAAGGGTAACGTTAGAGGGTTAGGAAGGGTATTAGGAAGGGTAAAGTTAGAGGGTTAGGATGGGTAACGTTAGAGGGTTAGGAAGGGTAACGTTAGAGGGTTAGGAAGGGTAACGTTAGAGGGTTAGGAAGGGTAACGTTAGAGGGTTAGGAAGGGTAACGTTAGAGGGTTAGGAAGGGTAACGTTAGAGGGTTAGGAAGGGTAACGTTAGAGGGTTAGGAAGGGTAACGTTAGAGGGTTAGAAATGGTAACGTTAGAGGGTTAGGAAGGGTAACGTTAGAGGGTTAGGAAGGGTAACGTTAGAGGGTTAGGAAGGGTAAAGTTAGAGGGTTAGGAAGGGTAACGTTGGAGGGTTAGGAAGGGTAACGTTAGAGGGTTAGGAAGGGTAACGTTAGAGGGTTAGGAAGGGTAACGTTAGAGGGTTAGGAAGGGTAACGTTAGAGGGTTAGGAAGGGTAACGTTAGAGGGTTAGGAAGGGTAAAGTTTTAGGGTTAGGAAGGGTAACGTTAGAGGGTTAGGAAGGGTAAGGTTTTAGGGTTAGGAAGGGTAACGTTAGAGGGTTAGGAAGGGTAACGTTAGAGGGTTAGGAAGGGTAACGTTAGAGGGTTAGGAAGGGTAACGTTAGAGGGTTAGGAAGGGTAACGTTAGAGGGTTAGGAAGGGTAACGTTAGAGGGTTAGGAAGGGTAACGTTAGAGGGTTAGGAAGGTTAAAGTTTTAGGGTTAGGAAGGGTAACGTTAGAGGGTTAGGAAGGGTAAAGTTAGAGGGTTAGGAAGGGTAACGTTGGAGGGTTAGGAAGGGTAACGTTAGAGGGTTAGGAAGGGTAATGTTGGAGGGTTAGGAAGGGTAATGTTGGAGGGTTAGGAAGGGTAACGTTAGAGGGTTAGGAAGGGTAAAGTTAGAGGGTTAGGAAGGGTAACGTTAGAGGGTTAGGAAGGGTAAGGTTAGAGGGTTAGGAAGGGTAACGTTAGAGGGTTAGGAAGGGTAATGTTGGAGGGTTAGGAAGGGTAAGGTTTTAGGGTTAGGAAGGGTAACGTTAGAGGGTTAGGAAGGGTAACGTTAGAGGGTTAGGAAGGGTAAAGTTTTAGGGTTAGGAAGGGTAACGTTAGAGGGTTAGGAAGGGTAACGTTAGAGGGTTAGGAAGGGTAACGTTAGATGGTTAGGAAGGGTAAAGTTAGATGGTTAGGAAGGGTAACGTTAGAGGGTTAGGATAAAGTTGGAGGGTTAGGAAGGGTAACGTTTGAGGGTTAGGAAGGGTAAAGTTAGGGTTAGGAAGGGTAACGTTAGAGAGTTATGAAGGGTAACGTTGGAGGGTTAGGAAGGGTAACGTTAGAGGGTTAGGAAGGGTAACGTTAGAGGGTTAGGAAGGGTAACGTTAGAGGGTTAGGATAAAGTTGGAGGGTTAGGAAGGGTAACGTTAGAGGGTTGGGAAGGGTAAAGTTAGAGGGTTAGGAAGGGTAACGTTAGAGGGTTAGGAAGGGTAACGTTAGAGGGTTAGGAAGGGTAACGTTAGAGGGTTAGGAAGGGTAACGTTAGAGGGTTAGGAAGGGTAACGTTGGAGGGTTAGGAAGGGTAACGTTAGAGGGTTAGGAAGGGTAACGTTAGAGGGTTAGGAAGGGTATTAGGAAGGGTAAAGTTAGAGGGTTAGGAAGGGTAACGTTAGATGGTTAGGAAGGGTATTAGGAAGGGTAACGTTAGAGGGTTAGGAAGGGTAACGTTAGAGGGTTAGGAAGGGTAACGTTAGAGGGTTAGGAAGGGTAACGTTAGAGGGTTAGGAAGGGTAAAGTTTTAGGGTTAGGAAGGGTAACGTTAGAGGGTTAGGAAGGGGAAGATTCTAGGGTTAGGAAGGGTATTAGGAAGGGTAAAGTTAGAGGGTTAGGAAGGGTAACGTTAGAGGGTTAGGAAGGGTATTAGGAAGGGTAACGTTAGAGGGTTAGGAAGGGTAACGTTAGAGGGTTAGGAAGGGTAACGTTAGAGGGTTAGGAAGGGTAACGTTAGAGGGTTAGGAAGGGTAACGTTAGAGGGTTAGGAAGGCTAAGGTTTTAGGGTTAGGAAGGGTATTAGGAAGGGTAAAGTTAGAGGGTTAGGAAGGGTAACGTTAGAGGGTTAGGAAGGGTATTAGGAAGGGTAACGTTAGAGGGTTAGGAAGGGTAACGTTAGAGGGTTAGGAAGGGTAACGTTAGAGGGTTAGGAAGGGTAACGTTAGAGGGTTAGGAAGGGTATTAGGAAGGGTAAAGTTAGAGGGTTAGGATGGGTAACGTTAGAGGGTTAGGAAGGGTAACGTTAGAGGGTTAGGAAGGGTAACGTTAGAGGGTTAGGAAGGGTAACGTTAGAGGGTTAGGAAGGGTAACGTTAGAGGGTTAGGAAGGGTAACGTTAGAGGGTTAGGAAGGGTAACGTTAGAGGGTTAGGAAGGGTAACGTTAGAGGGTTAGGAAGGGTAACGTTAGAGGGTTAGAAATGGTAACGTTAGAGGGTTAGGAAGGGTAACGTTAGAGGGTTAGGAAGGGTAACGTTAGAGGGTTAGGAAGGGTAAAGTTAGAGGGTTAGGAAGGGTAACGTTGGAGGGTTAGGAAGGGTAACGTTAGAGGGTTAGGAAGGGTAACGTTAGAGGGTTAGGAAGGGTAACGTTAGAGGGTTAGGAAGGGTAACGTTAGAGGGTTAGGAAGGGTAACGTTAGAGGGTTAGGAAGGGTAAAGTTTTAGGGTTAGGAAGGGTAACGTTAGAGGGTTAGGAAGGGTAAGGTTTTAGGGTTAGGAAGGGTAACGTTAGAGGGTTAGGAAGGGTAACGTTAGAGGGTTAGGAAGGGTAACGTTAGAGGGTTAGGAAGGGTAACGTTAGAGGGTTAGGAAGGGTAACGTTAGAGGGTTAGGAAGGGTAACGTTAGAGGGTTAGGAAGGGTAACGTTAGAGGGTTAGGAAGGTTAAAGTTTTAGGGTTAGGAAGGGTAACGTTAGAGGGTTAGGAAGGGTAAAGTTAGAGGGTTAGGAAGGGTAACGTTGGAGGGTTAGTAAGGGTAACGTTAGAGGGTTAGGAAGGGTAATGTTGGAGGGTTAGGAAGGGTAATGTTGGAGGGTTAGGAAGGGTAACGTTAGAGGGTTAGGAAGGGTAAAGTTAGAGGGTTAGGAAGGGTAACGTTAGAGGGTTAGGAAGGGTAAGGTTAGAGGGTTAGGAAGGGTAACGTTAGAGGGTTAGGAAGGGTAATGTTGGAGGGTTAGGAAGGGTAAGGTTTTAGGGTTAGGAAGGGTAACGTTAGAGGGTTAGGAAGGGTAACTTTAGAGGGTTAGGAAGGGTAACATTAGAGGGTTAGGAAGGGTAAAGTTTTAGGGTTAGGAAGGGTAACGTTAGAGGGTTAGGAAGGGTAAGGTTTTAGGGTTAGGAAGGGTAACGTTAGAGGGTTAGGAAGGGTAAAGTTAGAGAGTTAGGAAGGGTAACGTTAGAGGGTTAGGAAGGGTAACGTTAGAGGGTTAGGAAGGGTATTAGGAAGGGTAAAGTTAGAGGGTTAGGACGGGTAACGTTAGAGGGTTAGGAAGGGTATTAGGAAGGGTAACGTTAGAGGGTTAGGAAGGGTAACGTTAGAGGGTTAGGAAGGGTAACGTTAGAGGGTTAGGAAGGGTAACGTTAGAGGGTTAGGAAGGGTAACGTTAGAGGGTTAGGAAGGGTATTAGGAAGAGTAAAGTTAGAAGGTTAGGAAGGGTAACGTTAGAGGGTTAGGAAGGGTATTAGGAAGGGTAACGTTAGAGGGTTAGGAAGGGTAACGTTAGAGGGTTAGGAAGGGTAACGTTAGAGGGTTAGGAAGGGTAACTTTAGAGGGTTAGGAAGGGTAACGTTAGAGGGTTAGGAAGGGTAAAGTTTTAGGGTTAGGAAGGGTAACGTTAGAGGGTTAGGAAGGGTAACGTTAGAGGGTTAGGAAGGGTAACGTTAGAGGGTTAGGAAGGGTAAAGTTAGAGGGTTAGGAAGGGTAAAGTTAGAGGGTTAGGAAGGGTAACGTTGGAGGGTTAGGAAGGGTATTAGGAAGGGTAAATTTAGAGAGTTAGGAAGGGTAACGTTAGAGGGTTAGGAAGGATAACGTTAGAGGGTTAGGAAGGGTAACGTTAGATGGTTAGGAAGGGTAACGTTAGAGGGTTAGGAAGGGTAACGTTAGAGGGTTAGGATAAAGTTGGAGGGTTAGGAAGGGTAACGTTAGAGGGTTAGGAAGGGTAACGTTTGAGGGTTAGGAAGGGTAAAGTTAGGGTTAGGAAGGGTAACGTTAGAGAGTTATGAAGGGTAACGTTGGAGGGTTAGGAAGGGTAACGTTAGAGGGTTAGGAAGGGTAACGTTAGAGGGTTAGGAAGGGTAAAGTTAGAGGGTTAGGATAAAGTTGGAGGGTTAGGAAGGGTAACGTTAGAGGGTTAGGAAGGGTAAAGTTAGAGGGTTAGGAAGGGTAACGTTAGAGGGTTAGGAAGGGTAACGTTAGAGGGTTAGGATAAAGTTGGAGGGTTAGGAAGGGTAACGTTAGAGGGTTAGGAAGGGTAACGTTTGAGGGTTAGGAAGGGTAAAGTTAGGGTTAGGAAGGGTAACGTTGGAGGGTTAGGAAGGGTAACGTTAGAGGGTTAGGAAGGGTAACGTTAGAGGGTTAGGAAGGGTAACGTTGGAGGGTTAGGAAGGGTATTAGGAAGGGTAAATTTAGAGAGTTAGGAAGGGTAACGTTAGAGGGTTAGGAAGGATAACGTTAGAGGGTTAGGAAGGGTAACGTTAGATGGTTAGGAAGGGTAACGTTAGAGGGTTAGGAAGGGTAACGTTAGAGGGTTAGGATAAAGTTGGAGGGTTAGGAAGGGTAACGTTAGAGGGTTAGGAAGGGTAACGTTTGAGGGTTAGGAAGGGTAAAGTTAGGGTTAGGAAGGGTAACGTTAGAGAGTTATGAAGGGTAACGTTGGAGGGTTAGGAAGGGTAACGTTAGAGGGTTAGGAAGGGTAACGTTAGAGGGTTAGGAAGGGTAAAGTTAGAGGGTTAGGATAAAGTTGGAGGGTTAGGAAGGGTAACGTTAGAGGGTTAGGAAGGGTAAAGTTAGAGGGTTAGGAAGGGTAACGTTAGAGGGTTAGGAAGGGTAACGTTAGAGGGTTAGGATAAAGTTGGAGGGTTAGGAAGGGTAACGTTAGAGGGTTAGGAAGGGTAACGTTTGAGGGTTAGGAAGGGTAAAGTTAGGGTTAGGAAGGGTAACGTTGGAGGGTTAGGAAGGGTAACGTTAGAGGGTTAGGAAGGGTAACGTTAGAGGGTTAGGAAGGGTAACGTTAGAGGGTTAGGAAGGGTAACGTTAGAGGGTTAGGAAGGGTAACGTTAGAGGGTTAGGAAGGGTAACGTTGGAGGGTTAGGAAGGGTAACGTTAGAGGGTTAGGAAGGGTAACGTTAGAGGGTTAGGATAAAGTTGGAGGGTTAGGAAGGGTAACGTTAGAGGGTTAGGAAGGGTAAAGTTAGAGGGTTAGGAAGGGTAACGTTAGAGGGTTAGGAAGGGTAACGTTAGAGGGTTAGGAAGGGTAACGTTAGAGGGTTAGGAAGGGTAACGTTAGAGGGTTAGGAAGGGTAAAGTTAGAGGGTTAGGAAGGGTAAGGTTAGAGGGTTAGGAAGGGTAACATTAGAGGGTTAGGAAGGGTAATGTTAGATGGTTAGGAAGGGTAACGTTAGAGGGTTAGGAAGGGTAACATTAGAGGGTTAGGAAGGGTAAAGTTAGAGGGTTAGGAAGGGTAATGTTAGAGGGTTAGGAAGGGTAACGTTAGAGGGTTAGGAAGGGTAACGTTAGAGGGTTAGGAAGGGTAACGTTAGAGGGTTAGGAAGGGTAACGTTAGAGGGTTAGGAAGGGTAACGTTAGAGGGTTAGGAAGGGTAAAGTGTTAGGGTTAGGAAGGGTAACGTTAGAGAGTTAGGAAGGGTAACGTTGGAGGGTTAGGAAGGGTAACGTTAGAGGGTTAGGAAGGGTATTAGGAAGGGTAAAGTTAGAGGGTTAGGAAGGGTAACGTTAGAGGGTTAGGAAGGGTAACGTTAGAGGGTTAGGAAGGGTAACGTTAGAGGGTTAGGAAGGGTAACGTTAGAGGGTTAGGAAGGGTAACGTTAGAGGGTAGGAAGGGTAACGTTAGAGGGTTAGGAAGGGTAATGTTAGAGGGTTAGGAAGGGTAAAGTTAGAGGGTTAGGAAGGGTAACGTTAGAGGGTTAGGATAAAGTTGGAGGGTTAGGAAGGGTAACGTTAGAGGGTTAGGATAAAGTTGGAGGGTTAGGAAGGGTAATTTTAGAGGGTTAGGAAGGGTAACGTTTGAGGGTTAGGAAGGGTAACGTTAGAGGGTTAGGAAGGGTAACGTTAGAGGGTTAGGAAGGGTAACGTTAGAGGGTTAGGAAGGGTAACGTTAGAGGGTTAGGAAGGGTAATGTTAGAGGGTTAGGAAGGGTAAAGTTAGAGGGTTAGGAAGGGTAACGTTAGAGGGTTAGGATAAAGTTGGAGGGTTATGAAGGGTAACGTTAGAGGGTTAGGATAAAGTTGGAGGGTTAGGAAGGGTAATTTTAGAGGGTTAGGAAGGGTAACGTTTGAGGGTTAGGAAGGGTAACGTTAGAGGGTTAGGAAGGGTAACGTTAGAGGGTTAGGAAGGGTAACGTTAGAGGGTAGGAAGGGTATTAGGAAGAGTAACGTTAGAGGGTTAGGAAGGGTAACGTTAGAGGGTTAGGAAGGGTAACGTTAGAGGGTTAGGAAGGGTAACGTTAGAGGGTTAGGAAGGGTAACGTTAGAGGGTTAGGAAGGGTATTAGGAAGAGTAAAGTTAGAAGGTTAGGAAGGGTAACGTTAGAGGGTTAGGAAGGGTATTAGGAAGGGTAACGTTAGAGGGTTAGGAAGGGTAACGTTAGAGGGTTAGGAAGGGTAACGTTAGAGGGTTAGGAAGGGTAACGTTAGAGGGTTAGGAAGGGTAACTTTAGAGGGTTAGGAAGGGTAACGTTAGAGGGTTAGGAAGGGTAAAGTTTTAGGGTTAGGAAGGGTAACGTTAGAGGGTTAGGAAGGGTAACGTTAGAGGGTTAGGAAGGGTAACGTTAGAGGGTTAGGAAGGGTAAAGTTAGAGGGTTAGGAAGGGTAAAGTTGGAGGGTTAGGAAGGGTATTAGGAAGGGTAAATTTAGAGAGTTAGGAAGGGTAACGTTAGAGGGTTAGGAAGGATAACGTTAGAGGGTTAGGAAGGGTAACGTTAGATGGTTAGGAAGGGTAACGTTAGAGGGTTAGGAAGGGTAACGTTAGAGGGTTAGGATAAAGTTGGAGGGTTAGGAAGGGTAACGTTAGAGGGTTAGGAAGGGTAACGTTTGAGGGTTAGGAAGGGTAAAGTTAGGGTTAGGAAGGGTAACGTTAGAGAGTTATGAAGGGTAACGTTGGAGGGTTAGGAAGGGTAACGTTAGAGGGTTAGGAAGGGTAACGTTAGAGGGTTAGGAAGGGTAACGTTAGAGGGTTAGGATAAAGTTGGAGGGTTAGGAAGGGTAACGTTAGAGGGTTAGGAAGGGTAAAGTTAGAGGGTTAGGAAGGGTAACGTTAGAGGGTTAGGAAGGGTAACGTTAGAGGGTTAGGATAAAGTTGGAGGGTTAGGAAGGGTAACGTTAGAGGGTTAGGAAGGGTAACGTTTGAGGGTTAGGAAGGGTAAAGTTAGGGTTAGGAAGGGTAACGTTAGAGAGTTATGAAGGGTAACGTTGGAGGGTTAGGAAGGGTAACGTTAGAGGGTTAGGAAGGGTAACGTTAGAGGGTTAGGAAGGGTAACGTTAGAGGGTTAGGAAGGGTAACGTTGGAGGGTTAGGAAGGGTAACGTTAGAGGGTTAGGAAGGGTAACGTTAGAGGGTTAGGATAAAGTTGGAGGGTTAGGAAGGGTAACGTTAGAGGGTTAGGAAGGGTAACGTTAGAGAGTTAGGAAGGGTAACGTTAGAGGGTTAGGAAGGGTAACGTTAGAGGGTTAGGAAGGGTAAAGTTAGAGGGTTAGGAAGGGTAACGTTAGAGGGTTAGGAAGGGTAACGTTAGAGGGTTAGGAAGGGTAACGTTAGAGGGTTAGGAAGGGTAACGTTAGAGGGTTAGGAAGGGTAAAGTTAGAGGGTTAGGAAGGGTAAGGTTAGAGGGTTAGGAAGGGTAACATTAGAGGGTTAGGAAGGGTAATGTTAGATGGTTAGGAAGGGTAACGTTAGAGGGTTAGGAAGGGTAACATTAGAGGGTTAGGAAGGGTAAAGTTAGAGGGTTAGGAAGGGTAATGTTAGAGGGTTAGGAAGGGTAACGTTAGAGGGTTAGGAAGGGTAACGTTAGAGGGTTAGGAAGGGTAACGTTAGAGGGTTAGGAAGGGTAACGTTAGAGGGTTAGGAAGGGTAAAGTGTTAGGGTTAGGAAGGGTAACGTTAGAGAGTTAGGAAGGGTAACGTTGGAGGGTTAGGAAGGGTAACGTTAGAGGGTTAGGAAGGGTATTAGGAAGGGTAAAGTTAGAGGGTTAGGAAGGGTAACGTTAGAGGGTTAGGAAGGGTAACGTTAGAGGGTTAGGAAGGGTAACGTTAGAGGGTTAGGAAGGGTAACGTTAGAGGGTTAGGAAGGGTAACGTTAGAGGGTAGGAAGGGTAACGTTAGAGGGTTAGGAAGGGTAATGTTAGAGGGTTAGGAAGGGTAAAGTTAGAGGGTTAGGAAGGGTAACGTTAGAGGGTTAGGATAAAGTTGGAGGGTTAGGAAGGGTAACGTTAGAGGGTTAGGATAAAGTTGGAGGGTTAGGAAGGGTAATTTTAGAGGGTTAGGAAGGGTAACGTTTGAGGGTTAGGAAGGGTAACGTTAGAGGGTTAGGAAGGGTAACGTTAGAGGGTTAGGAAGGGTAACGTTAGAGGGTTAGGAAGGGTAACGTTAGAGGGTTAGGAAGGGTAACGTTAGAGGGTTAGGAAGGGTAACGTTAGAGGGTTAGGAAGGGTAAAGTTAGAGGGTTAGGAAGGGTAACGTTAGAGGGTTAGGATAAAGTTGGAGGGTTATGAAGGGTAACGTTAGAGGGTTAGGATAAAGTTGGAGGGTTAGGAAGGGTAATTTTAGAGGGTTAGGAAGGGTAACGTTTGAGGGTTAGGAAGGGTAACGTTAGAGGGTTAGGAAGGGTAACGTTAGAGGGTTAGGAAGGGTAACGTTAGAGGGTAGGAAGGGTAACGTTAGAGGGTTAGGAAGGGTAATGTTAGAGGGTTAGGAAGGGTAAAGTTAGAGGGTTAGGAAGGGTAACGTTAGAGGGTTAGGATAAAGTTGGAGGGTTAGGAAGGGTAACGTTAGAGGGTTAGGATAAAGTTGGAGGGTTAGGAAGGGTAATTTTAGAGGGTTAGGAAGGGTAACGTTTGAGGGTTAGGAAGGGTAACGTTAGAGGGTTAGGAAGGGTAACGTTAGAGGGTTAGGAAGGGTAAAGTTAGAGGGTTAGGAAGGGTAACGTTAGGGTTAGGAAGGGTAACGTTAGAGGGTTAGGAAGGGTAAAGTTAGAGGGTTAGGAAGGGTAACGTTAGGGTTAGGAAGGGTAACGTTAGAGAGTTAGGAAGGGTAACGTTAGAGGGTTAGGAAGGGTAACGTTGGAGGGTTAGGAAGGGTAACGTTAGAGGGTTAGGAAGGGTAACGTTAGAGGGTTAGGAAGGGTAACGTTAGAGGGTTAGGAAGGGTAACGTTAGAGGGTTAGGAAGGGTAATGTTGGAGGGTTAGGAAGGGTAAAGTTAGTGGGTTAGGAAGGGTAACGTTAGAGTGTTAGGAAGGGTAACGTTAGAGGGTTAAGAAGGGTAACGTTAGAGGGTTAGGAAGGGTAACGTTAGAGGGTTAGGAAGGGTATTAGGAAGTGTAAAGTTAGAGGGTTAGGAAGGGTAACGTTAGAGGGTTAGGAAGGGTAATGTTGGAGGGTTAGGAAGGGTAAAGTTAGTGGGTTAGGAAGGGTAACGTTAGAGGGTTAGGAAGGGTAACGTTAGAGGGTTAGGAAGGGTAACGTTAGAGGGTTAGGAAGGGTAAAGTTAGTGGGTTAGGAAGGGTAACGTTAGAGGGTTAGGAAGGGTAACGATAGAGGGTTAGGAAGGGTAACGTTAGAGGGTTAGGAAGGGTAACGTTAGAGGGTTAGGAAGGGTAACGTTAGAGGGTTAGGATAAAGTTGGAGGGTTAGGAAGGGTAACGTTAGAGGGTTAGGAAGGGTAATGTTAGAGGGTTAGGAAGGGTAACGTTAGAGGGTTAGGAAGGGTAACGTTAGAGGGTTAGGAAGGGTAAAGTTAGAGGGTTAGGAAGGGTAACGTTAGAGGGTTAGGAAGGGTAAGATTTTAGGGTTAGGAAGGGTATTAGGAAGGGTAAAGTTAGAGGGTTAGGAAGGGTAACGTTAGAGGGTTAGGAAGGGTATTAGAAAGGGTAACGTTAGAGGGTTAGGAAGGGTAACGTTAGAGGGTTAGGAAGGGTAACGTTAGAGGGTTAGGAAGGGTAACGTTAGAGGGTTAGGAAGGGTAATGTTAGAGGGTTAGGAAGGCTAAGGTTTTAGGGTTAGGAAGGGTATTAGGAAGGGTAAAGTTAGAGGGTTAGGAAGGGTAACGTTAGAGGGTTAGGAAGGGTATTAGGAAGTGTAACGTTAGAGGGTTAGGAAGGGTAACGTTAGAGGGTTAGGAAGGGTAACGTTAGAGGGTTAGGAAGGGTAACGTTAGAGGGTTAGGAAGGGTAACGTTAGAGGGTTAGGAAGGGTATTAGGAAGGGTAAAGTTAGAGGGTTAGGATGGGTAACGTTAGAGGGTTAGGAAGGGTAACGTTAGAGGGTTAGGAAGGGTAACGTTAGAGGGTTAGGAAGGGTAACGTTAGAGGGTTAGGAAGGGTAACGTTAGAGGGTTAGGAAGGGTAACGTTAGAGGGTTAGGAAGGGTAACGTTAGAGGGTTAGAAAGGGTAACGTTAGAGGGTTAGGAAGGGTAACGTTAGAGGGTTAGGAAGGGTAACGTTAGAGGGTTAGGTAGGGTAAAGTTAGAGGGTTAGGAAGGGTAACGTTGGAGGGTTAGGAAGGGTAACGTTAGAGGGTTAGGAAGGGTAACGTTAGAGGGTTAGGAAGGGTAACGTTAGAGGGTTAGGAAGGGTAACGTTAGAGGGTTAGGAAGGGTAACGTTAGAGGGTTAGGAAGGGTAAAGTTTTAGGGTTAGGAAGGGTAACGTTAGAGGGTTAGGAAGGGTAAGGTTTTAGGGTTAGGAAGGGTAACGTTAGAGGGTTAGGAAGGGTAACGTTAGAGGGTTAGGAAGGGTAACGTTAGAGGGTTAGGAAGGGTAACGTTAGAGGGTTAGGAAGGGTAACGTTAGAGGGTTAGGAAGGGTAACGTTAGAGGGTTAGGAAGGGTAAAGTTTTAGGGTTAGGAAGGGTAACGTTAGAGGGTTAGGAAGGGTAAAGTTAGAGGGTTAGGAAGGGTAACGTTGGAGGGTTAGGAAGGGTAACGTTAGAGGGTTAGGAAGGGTAATGTTGGAGGGTTAGGAAGGGTAATGTTGGAGGGTTAGGAAGGGTAACGTTAGAGGGTTAGGAAGGGTAAAGTTAGAGGGTTAGGAAGGGTAACGTTAGAGGGTTAGGAAGGGTAAGGTTAGAGGGTTAGGAAGGGTAACGTTAGAGGGTTAGGAAGGGTAATGTTGGAGGGTTAGGAAGGGTAAGGTTTTAGGGTTAGGAAGGGTAACGTTAGAGTTTTAGGAAGGGTAACTTTAGAGGGTTAGGAAGGGTAACGTTAGAGGGTTAGGAAGGGTAAAGTTTTAGGGTTAGGAAGGGTAACGTTAGAGGGTTAGGAAGTGTAAGGTTTTAGGGTTAGGAAGGGTAACGTTAGAGGGTTAGGAAGGGTAACGTTAGAGGGTTAGGAAGGGTATTAGGAAGGGTAAAGTTAGAGGGTTAGGAAGGGTAACGTTAGAGGGTTAGGAAGGGTATTAGGAAGGGTAACGTTAGAGTGTTAGGAAGGGTAACGTTAGAGGGTTAGGAAGGGTAACGTTAGAGGGTTAGGAAGGGTAACGTTAGAGGGTTAGGAAGGGTAACGTTAGAGGGTTAGGAAGGGTATTAGGAAGAGTAAAGTTAGATGGTTAGGAAGGGTAACGTTAGAGGGTTAGGAAGGGTATTAGGAAGGGTAACGTTAGAGGGTTAGGAAGGGTAACGTTAGAGGGTTAGGAAGGGTAACGTTAGAGGGTTAGGAAGGGTAACGTTAGAGTGTTAGGAAGGGTAACTTTAGAGGGTTAGGAAGGGTAACGTTAGAGGGTTAGGAAGGGTAAAGTTTTAGGGTTAGGAAGGGTAACGTTAGAGGGTTAGGAAGGGTAACGTTAGAGGGTTAGGAAGGGTAACGTTAGAGGGTTAGGAAGGGTAAAGTTAGAGGGTTAGGAAGGGTAAAGTTAGAGGGTTAGGAAGGGTAACGTTGGAGGGTTAGGAAGGGTATTAGGAAGGGTAAATTTAGAGAGTTAGGAAGGGTAACGTTAGAGGGTTAGGAAGGATAACG
The DNA here is from genome assembly GCF_964263955.1 of Coregonus lavaretus. NCBI lineage: Eukaryota > Metazoa > Chordata > Actinopteri > Salmoniformes > Salmonidae > Coregonus > Coregonus lavaretus. The sequence continues at coordinate 478,166 of NW_028164623.1, forward strand.
TTAGAGGGTTAGGAAGGGTAACGTTAGATGGTTAGGAAGGGTAACGTTAGAGGGTTAGGAAGGGTAACGTTAGAGGGTTAGGATAAAGTTGGAGGGTTAGGAAGGGTAACGTTAGAGGGTTAGGAAGGGTAACGTTTGAGGGTTAGGAAGGGTAAAGTTAGGGTTATGAAGGGTAACGTTGGAGGGTTAGGAAGGGTAACGTTAGAGGGTTAGGAAGGGTAACGTTAGAGGGTTAGGAAGGGTAACGTTAGAGGGTTAGGATAAAGTTGGAGGGTTAGGAAGGGTAACGTTAGAGGGTTAGGAAGGGTAAAGTTAGAGGGTTAGGAAGGGTAACGTTAGAGGGTTAGGAAGGGTAACGTTAGAGGGTTAGGATAAAGTTGGAGGGTTAGGAAGGGTAACGTTAGAGGGCTAGGAAGGGTAACGTTTGAGGGTTAGGAAGGGTAAAGTTAGGGTTAGGAAGGGTAACGTTAGAGAGTTATGAAGGGTAACGTTGGAGGGTTAGGAAGGGTAACGTTAGAGGGTTAGGAAGGGTAACGTTAGAGGGTTAGGAAGGGTAACGTTAGAGGGTTAGGAAGGGTAACGTTGGAGGGTTAGGAAGGGTAACGTTAGAGGGTTAGGAAGGGTAACGTTAGAGGGTTAGGATAAAGTTGGAGGGTTAGGAAGGGTAACGTTAGAGGGTTAGGAAGGGTAAAGTTAGAGGGTTAGGAAGGGTAACGTTAGAGGGTTAGGAAGGGTAACGTTAGAGGGTTAGGAAGGGTAACGTTAGAGGGTTAGGAAGGGTAACGTTAGAGGGTTAGGAAGGGTAAAGTTAGAGGGTTAGGAAGGGTAAGGTTAGAGGGTTAGGAAGGGTAACATTAGAGGGTTAGGAAGGGTAATGTTAGATGGTTAGGAAGGGTAACGTTAGAGGGTTAGAAAGGGTAACATTAGAGGGTTAGGAAGGGTAAAGTTAGAGGGTTAGGAAGGGTAACGTTAGAGGGTTAGGAAGGGTAACGTTAGAGGGTTAGGAAGGGTAACGTTAGAGGGTTAGGAAGGGTAACGTTAGAGGGTTAGGAAGGGTAACGTTAGAGGGTTAGGAAGGGTAACGTTAGAGGGTTAGGAAGGGTAACGTTAGGGTTAGGAAGGGTAACGTTAGAGAGTTAGGAAGGGTAACGTTAGAGGGTTAGGAAGGGTAACGTTGGAGGGTTAGGAAGGGTAACGTTAGAGGGTTAGGAAGGGTAACGTTAGAGGGTTAGGGAGGGTAACGTTAGAGGGTTAGGAAGGGTAACGTTAGAGGGTTAGGAAGGGTAATGTTGGAGGGTTAGGAAGGGTAAAGTTAGTGGGTTAGGAAGGGTAACGTTAGAGGGTTAGGAAGGGTAACGTTAGAGGGTTAGGAAGGGTAACGTTAGAGGGTTAGGAAGGGTAACGTTAGAGGGTTAGGAAGGGTATTAGGAAGTGTAAAGTTAGAGGGTTAGGAAGGGTAACGTTAGAGGGTTAGGAAGGGTAACGTTAGAGGGTTAGGAAGGGTAACGTTAGAGGGTTAGGAAGGGTAATGTTGGAGGGTTAGGAAGGGTAAAGTTAGTGGGTTAGGAAGGGTAACGTTAGAGGGTTAGGAAGGGTAACGTTAGAGGGTTAGGAAGGGTAATGTTAGAGGGTTAGGAAGGGTAAAGTTAGTGGGTTAGGAAGGGTAACGTTAGAGGGTTAGGAAGGGTAACGATAGAGGGTTAGGAAGGGTAACGTTAGAGGGTTAGGAAGGGTAACGTTAGAGGGTTAGGAAGGGTAACGTTAGAGGGTTAGGATAAAGTTGGAGGGTTAGGAAGGGTAACGTTAGAGGGTTAGGAAGGGTAATGTTAGAGGGTTAGGAAGGGTAACGTTAGAGGGTTAGGAAGGGTAACGTTAGAGGGTTAGGAAGGGTAAAGTTAGAGGGTTAGGAAGGGTAACGTTAGAGGGTTAGGAAGGGTAAGATTTTAGGGTTAGGAAGGGTATTAGGAAGGGTAAAGTTAGAGGGTTAGGAAGGGTAACGTTAGAGGGTTAGGAAGGGTATTAGGAAGGGTAACGTTAGAGGGTTAGGAAGGGTAACGTTAGAGGGTTAGGAAGGGTAACGTTAGAGGGTTAGGAAGGGTAACGTTAGAGGGTTAGGAAGGGTAACGTTAGAGGGTTAGGAAGGCTAAGGTTTTAGGGTTAGGAAGGGTATTAGGAAGGGTAAAGTTAGAGGGTTAGGAAGGGTAACGTTAGAGGGTTAGGAAGGGTAACGTTAGAGGGTTAGGAAGGGTAACGTTAGAGGGTTAGGAAGGGTAACGTTAGAGGGTTAGGAAGGGTAACGTTAGAGGGTTAGGAAGGGTAACGTTAGAGGGTTAGGAAGGGTATTAGGAAGGGTAAAGTTAGAGGGTTAGGATGGGTAACGTTAGAGGGTTAGGAAGGGTAAAGTTAGAGGGTTAGGAAGGGTAACGTTAGAGGGTTAGGAAGGGTAACGTTAGAGGGTTAGGAAGGGTAACGTTAGAGGGTTAGGAAGGGTAACGTTAGAGGGTTAGGAAGGGTAACGTTAGAGGGTTAGGAAGGGTAACGTTAGAGGGTTAGGAAGGGTAACGTTAGAGGGTTAGAAAGGGTAACGTTAGAGGGTTAGGAAGGGTAACGTTAGAGGGTTAGGAAGGGTAACGTTAGAGGGTTAGGTAGGGTAAAGTTAGAGGGTTAGGAAGGGTAACGTTGGAGGGTTAGGAAGGGTAACGTTAGAGGGTTAGGAAGGGTAACGTTAGAGGGTTAGGAAGGGTAACGTTAGAGGGTTAGGAAGGGTAACGTTAGAGGGTTAGGAAGGGTAACGTTAGAGGGTTAGGAAGGGTAAAGTTTTAGGGTTAGGAAGGGTAACGTTAGAGGGTTAGGAAGGGTAAGGTTTTAGGGTTAGGAAGGGTAACGTTAGAGGGTTAGGAAGGGTAACGTTAGAGGGTTAGGAAGGGTAACGTTAGAGGGTTAGGAAGGGTAACGTTAGAGGGTTAGGAAGGGTAACGTTAGAGGGTTAGGAAGGGTAACGTTAGAGGGTTAGGAAGGGTAAAGTTTTAGGGTTAGGAAGGGTAACGTTAGAGGGTTAGGAAGGGTAAAGTTAGAGGGTTAGGAAGGGTAACGTTGGAGGGTTAGGAAGGGTAACGTTAGAGGGTTAGGAAGGGTAATGTTGGAGGGTTAGGAAGGGTAATGTTGGAGGGTTAGGAAGGGTAACGTTAGAGGGTTAGGAAGGGTAAAGTTAGAGGGTTAGGAAGGGTAACGTTAGAGGGTTAGGAAGGGTAAGGTTAGAGGGTTAGGAAGGGTAACGTTAGAGGGTTAGGAAGGGTAATGTTGGAGGGTTAGGAAGGGTAAGGTTTTAGGGTTAGGAAGGGTAACGTTAGAGGGTTAGGAAGGGTAACTTTAGAGGGTTAGGAAGGGTAACGTTAGAGGGTTAGGAAGGGTAAAGTTTTAGGGTTAGGAAGGGTAACGTTAGAGGGTTAGGAAGTGTAAGGTTTTAGGGTTAGGAAGGGTAACGTTAGAGGGTTAGGAAGGGTAAAGTTAGAGGGTTATGAAGGGTAACGTTAGAGGGTTAGGAAGGGTAACGTTAGAGGGTTAGGAAGGGTATTAGGAAGGGTAAAGTTAGAGGGTTAGGAAGGGTAACGTTAGAGGGTTAGGAAGGGTATTAGGAAGGGTAACGTTAGAGGGTTAGGAAGGGTAACGTTAGAGGGTTAGGAAGGGTAACGTTAGAGGGTTAGGAAGGGTAACGTTAGAGGGTTAGGAAGGGTATTAGGAAGAGTAAAGTTAGATGGTTAGGAAGGGTAACGTTAGAGGGTTAGGAAGGGTATTAGGAAGGGTAACGTTAGAGGGTTAGGAAGGGTAACGTTAGAGGGTTAGGAAGGGTAACGTTAGAGGGTTAGGAAGGGTAACGTTAGAGGGTTAGGAAGGGTAACTTTAGAGGGTTAGGAAGGGTAACGTTAGAGGGTTAGGAAGGGTAAAGTTTTAGGGTTAGGAAGGGTAACGTTAGAGGGTTAGGAAGGGTAACGTTAGAGGGTTAGGAAGGGTAACGTTAGAGGGTTAGGAAGGGTAAAGTTAGAGGGTTAGGAAGGGTAAAGTTAGAGGGTTAGGAAGGGTAACGTTGGAGGGTTAGGAAGGGTATTAGGAAGGGTAAATTTAGAGAGTTAGGAAGGGTAACGTTAGAGGGTTAGGAAGGATAACGTTAGAGGGTTAGGAAGGGTAACGTTAGATGGTTAGGAAGGGTAACGTTAGAGGGTTAGGAAGGGTAACGTTAGAGGGTTAGGATAAAGTTGGAGGGTTAGGAAGGGTAACGTTAGAGGGTTAGGAAGGGTAACGTTTGAGGGTTAGGAAGGGTAAAGTTAGGGTTAGGAAGGGTAACGTTAGAGAGTTATGAAGGGTAACGTTGGAGGGTTAGGAAGGGTAACGTTAGAGGGTTAGGAAGGGTAACGTTAGAGGGTTAGGAAGGGTAACGTTAGAGGGTTAGGATAAAGTTGGAGGGTTAGGAAGGGTAACGTTAGAGGGTTAGGAAGGGTAAAGTTAGAGGGTTAGGAAGGGTAACGTTAGAGGGTTAGGAAGGGTAACGTTAGAGGGTTAGGATAAAGTTGGAGGGTTAGGAAGGGTAACGTTAGAGGGCTAGGAAGGGTAACGTTTGAGGGTTAGGAAGGGTAAAGTTAGGGTTAGGAAGGGTAACGTTAGAGAGTTATGAAGGGTAACGTTGGAGGGTTAGGAAGGGTAACGTTAGAGGGTTAGGAAGGGTAACGTTAGAGGGTTAGGAAGGGTAACGTTAGAGGGTTAGGAAGGGTAACGTTGGAGGGTTAGGAAGGGTAACGTTAGAGGGTTAGGAAGGGTAACGTTAGAGGGTTAGGATAAAGTTGGAGGGTTAGGAAGGGTAACGTTAGAGGGTTAGGAAGGGTAAAGTTAGAGGGTTAGGAAGGGTAACGTTAGAGGGTTAGGAAGGGTAACGTTAGAGGGTTAGGAAGGGTAACGTTAGAGGGTTAGGAAGGGTAACGTTAGAGGGTTAGGAAGGGTAAAGTTAGAGGGTTAGGAAGGGTAAGGTTAGAGGGTTAGGAAGGGTAACATTAGAGGGTTAGGAAGGGTAATGTTAGATGGTTAGGAAGGGTAACGTTAGAGGGTTAGGAAGGGTAACATTAGAGGGTTAGGAAGGGTAAAGTTAGAGGGTTAGGAAGGGTAACGTTAGAGGGTTAGGAAGGGTAACGTTAGAGGGTTAGGAAGGGTAACGTTAGAGGGTTAGGAAGGGTAACGTTAGAGGGTTAGGAAGGGTAACGTTAGAGGGTTAGGAAGGGTAACGTTAGAGGGTTAGGAAGGGTAACGTTAGAGGGTTAGGAAGGGTAAAGTGTTAGGGTTAGGAAGGGTAACGTTAGAGGGTTAGGAAGGGTAACGTTGGAGGGTTAGGAAGGGTAACGTTAGAGGGTTAGGAAGGGTATTAGGAAGGGTAAAGTTAGAGGGTTAGGAAGGGTAACGTTAGAGGGTTAGGAAGGGTAACGTTAGAGGGTTAGGAAGGGTAACGTTAGAGGGTTAGGAAGGGTAACGTTAGAGGGTTAGGAAGGGTAACGTTAGAGGGTAGGAAGGGTAACGTTAGAGGGTTAGGAAGGGTAATGTTAGAGGGTTAGGAAGGGTAACGTTAGAGGGTTAGGAAGGGTAACGTTAGAGGGTTAGGAAGGGTAACGTTAGAGGGTAGGAAGGGTAACGTTAGAGGGTTAGGAAGGGTAACGTTAGAGGGTTAGGATAAAGTTGGAGGGTTAGGAAGGGTAACGTTAGAGGGCTAGGAAGGGTAACGTTTGAGGGTTAGGAAGGGTAAAGTTAGGGTTAGGAAGGGTAACGTTAGAGAGTTATGAAGGGTAACGTTGGAGGGTTAGGAAGGGTAACGTTAGAGGGTTAGGAAGGGTAACGTTAGAGGGTTAGGAAGGGTAACGTTAGAGGGTTAGGAAGGGTAACGTTGGAGGGTTAGGAAGGGTAACGTTAGAGGGTTAGGAAGGGTAACGTTAGAGGGTTAGAATAAAGTTGGAGGGTTAGGAAGGGTAACGTTAGAGGGTTAGGAAGGGTAAAGTTAGAGGGTTAGGAAGGGTAACGTTAGAGGGTTAGGAAGGGTAACGTTAGAGGGTTAGGAAGGGTAACGTTAGAGGGTTAGGAAGGGTAACGTTAGAGGGTTAGGAAGGGTAAAGTTAGAGGGTTAGGAAGGGTAAGGTTAGAGGGTTAGGAAGGGTAACATTAGAGGGTTAGGAAGGGTAATGTTAGATGGTTAGGAAGGGTAACGTTAGAGGGTTAGAAAGGGTAACATTAGAGGGTTAGGAAGGGTAAAGTTAGAGGGTTAGGAAGGGTAACGTTAGAGGGTTAGGAAGGGTAACGTTAGAGGGTTAGGAAGGGTAACGTTAGAGGGTTAGGAAGGGTAACGTTAGAGGGTTAGGAAGGGTAACGTTAGAGGGTTAGGAAGGGTAACGTTAGAGGGTTAGGAAGGGTAACGTTAGGGTTAGGAAGGGTAACGTTAGAGAGTTAGGAAGGGTAACGTTAGAGGGTTAGGAAGGGTAACGTTGGAGGGTTAGGAAGGGTAACGTTAGAGGGTTAGGAAGGGTAACGTTAGAGGGTTAGGGAGGGTAACGTTAGAGGGTTAGGAAGGGTAACGTTAGAGGGTTAGGAAGGGTAATGTTGGAGGGTTAGGAAGGGTAAAGTTAGTGGGTTAGGAAGGGTAACGTTAGAGGGTTAGGAAGGGTAACGTTAGAGGGTTAGGAAGGGTAACGTTAGAGGGTTAGGAAGGGTAACGTTAGAGGGTTAGGAAGGGTATTAGGAAGTGTAAAGTTAGAGGGTTAGGAAGGGTAACGTTAGAGGGTTAGGAAGGGTAACGTTAGAGGGTTAGGAAGGGTAACGTTAGAGGGTTAGGAAGGGTAATGTTGGAGGGTTAGGAAGGGTAAAGTTAGTGGGTTAGGAAGGGTAACGTTAGAGGGTTAGGAAGGGTAACGTTAGAGGGTTAGGAAGGGTAATGTTAGAGGGTTAGGAAGGGTAAAGTTAGTGGGTTAGGAAGGGTAACGTTAGAGGGTTAGGAAGGGTAACGATAGAGGGTTAGGAAGGGTAACGTTAGAGGGTTAGGAAGGGTAACGTTAGAGGGTTAGGAAGGGTAACGTTAGAGGGTTAGGATAAAGTTGGAGGGTTAGGAAGGGTAACGTTAGAGGGTTAGGAAGGGTAATGTTAGAGGGTTAGGAAGGGTAACGTTAGAGGGTTAGGAAGGGTAACGTTAGAGGGTTAGGAAGGGTAAAGTTAGAGGGTTAGGAAGGGTAACGTTAGAGGGTTAGGAAGGGTAAGATTTTAGGGTTAGGAAGGGTATTAGGAAGGGTAAAGTTAGAGGGTTAGGAAGGGTAACGTTAGAGGGTTAGGAAGGGTATTAGGAAGGGTAACGTTAGAGGGTTAGGAAGGGTAACGTTAGAGGGTTAGGAAGGGTAACGTTAGAGGGTTAGGAAGGGTAACGTTAGAGGGTTAGGAAGGGTAACGTTAGAGGGTTAGGAAGGCTAAGGTTTTAGGGTTAGGAAGGGTATTAGGAAGGGTAAAGTTAGAGGGTTAGGAAGGGTAACGTTAGAGGGTTAGGAAGGGTAACGTTAGAGGGTTAGGAAGGGTAACGTTAGAGGGTTAGGAAGGGTAACGTTAGAGGGTTAGGAAGGGTAACGTTAGAGGGTTAGGAAGGGTAACGTTAGAGGGTTAGGAAGGGTATTAGGAAGGGTAAAGTTAGAGGGTTAGGATGGGTAACGTTAGAGGGTTAGGAAGGGTAAAGTTAGAGGGTTAGGAAGGGTAACGTTAGAGGGTTAGGAAGGGTAACGTTAGAGGGTTAGGAAGGGTAACGTTAGAGGGTTAGGAAGGGTAACGTTAGAGGGTTAGGAAGGGTAACGTTAGAGGGTTAGGAAGGGTAACGTTAGAGGGTTAGGAAGGGTAACGTTAGAGGGTTAGAAAGGGTAACGTTAGAGGGTTAGGAAGGGTAACGTTAGAGGGTTAGGAAGGGTAACGTTAGAGGGTTAGGTAGGGTAAAGTTAGAGGGTTAGGAAGGGTAACGTTGGAGGGTTAGGAAGGGTAACGTTAGAGGGTTAGGAAGGGTAACGTTAGAGGGTTAGGAAGGGTAACGTTAGAGGGTTAGGAAGGGTAACGTTAGAGGGTTAGGAAGGGTAACGTTAGAGGGTTAGGAAGGGTAAAGTTTTAGGGTTAGGAAGGGTAACGTTAGAGGGTTAGGAAGGGTAAGGTTTTAGGGTTAGGAAGGGTAACGTTAGAGGGTTAGGAAGGGTAACGTTAGAGGGTTAGGAAGGGTAACGTTAGAGGGTTAGGAAGGGTAACGTTAGAGGGTTAGGAAGGGTAACGTTAGAGGGTTAGGAAGGGTAACGTTAGAGGGTTAGGAAGGGTAAAGTTTTAGGGTTAGGAAGGGTAACGTTAGAGGGTTAGGAAGGGTAAAGTTAGAGGGTTAGGAAGGGTAACGTTGGAGGGTTAGGAAGGGTAACGTTAGAGGGTTAGGAAGGGTAATGTTGGAGGGTTAGGAAGGGTAATGTTGGAGGGTTAGGAAGGGTAACGTTAGAGGGTTAGGAAGGGTAAAGTTAGAGGGTTAGGAAGGGTAACGTTAGAGGGTTAGGAAGGGTAAGGTTAGAGGGTTAGGAAGGGTAACGTTAGAGGGTTAGGAAGGGTAATGTTGGAGGGTTAGGAAGGGTAAGGTTTTAGGGTTAGGAAGGGTAACGTTAGAGGGTTAGGAAGGGTAACTTTAGAGGGTTAGGAAGGGTAACGTTAGAGGGTTAGGAAGGGTAAAGTTTTAGGGTTAGGAAGGGTAACGTTAGAGGGTTAGGAAGTGTAAGGTTTTAGGGTTAGGAAGGGTAACGTTAGAGGGTTAGGAAGGGTAAAGTTAGAGGGTTATGAAGGGTAACGTTAGAGGGTTAGGAAGGGTAACGTTAGAGGGTTAGGAAGGGTATTAGGAAGGGTAAAGTTAGAGGGTTAGGAAGGGTAACGTTAGAGGGTTAGGAAGGGTATTAGGAAGGGTAACGTTAGAGGGTTAGGAAGGGTAACGTTAGAGGGTTAGGAAGGGTAACGTTAGAGGGTTAGGAAGGGTAACGTTAGAGGGTTAGGAAGGGTATTAGGAAGAGTAAAGTTAGATGGTTAGGAAGGGTAACGTTAGAGGGTTAGGAAGGGTATTAGGAAGGGTAACGTTAGAGGGTTAGGAAGGGTAACGTTAGAGGGTTAGGAAGGGTAACGTTAGAGGGTTAGGAAGGGTAACGTTAGAGGGTTAGGAAGGGTAACTTTAGAGGGTTAGGAAGGGTAACGTTAGAGGGTTAGGAAGGGTAAAGTTTTAGGGTTAGGAAGGGTAACGTTAGAGGGTTAGGAAGGGTAACGTTAGAGGGTTAGGAAGGGTAACGTTAGAGGGTTAGGAAGGGTAAAGTTAGAGGGTTAGGAAGGGTAAAGTTAGAGGGTTAGGAAGGGTAACGTTGGAGGGTTAGGAAGGGTATTAGGAAGGGTAAATTTAGAGAGTTAGGAAGGGTAACGTTAGAGGGTTAGGAAGGATAACGTTAGAGGGTTAGGAAGGGTAACGTTAGATGGTTAGGAAGGGTAACGTTAGAGGGTTAGGAAGGGTAACGTTAGAGGGTTAGGATAAAGTTGGAGGGTTAGGAAGGGTAACGTTAGAGGGTTAGGAAGGGTAACGTTTGAGGGTTAGGAAGGGTAAAGTTAGGGTTAGGAAGGGTAACGTTAGAGAGTTATGAAGGGTAACGTTGGAGGGTTAGGAAGGGTAACGTTAGAGGGTTAGGAAGGGTAACGTTAGAGGGTTAGGAAGGGTAACGTTAGAGGGTTAGGATAAAGTTGGAGGGTTAGGAAGGGTAACGTTAGAGGGTTAGGAAGGGTAAAGTTAGAGGGTTAGGAAGGGTAACGTTAGAGGGTTAGGAAGGGTAACGTTAGAGGGTTAGGATAAAGTTGGAGGGTTAGGAAGGGTAACGTTAGAGGGCTAGGAAGGGTAACGTTTGAGGGTTAGGAAGGGTAAAGTTAGGGTTAGGAAGGGTAACGTTAGAGAGTTATGAAGGGTAACGTTGGAGGGTTAGGAAGGGTAACGTTAGAGGGTTAGGAAGGGTAACGTTAGAGGGTTAGGAAGGGTAACGTTAGAGGGTTAGGAAGGGTAACGTTGGAGGGTTAGGAAGGGTAACGTTAGAGGGTTAGGAAGGGTAACGTTAGAGGGTTAGGATAAAGTTGGAGGGTTAGGAAGGGTAACGTTAGAGGGTTAGGAAGGGTAAAGTTAGAGGGTTAGGAAGGGTAACGTTAGAGGGTTAGGAAGGGTAACGTTAGAGGGTTAGGAAGGGTAACGTTAGAGGGTTAGGAAGGGTAACGTTAGAGGGTTAGGAAGGGTAAAGTTAGAGGGTTAGGAAGGGTAAGGTTAGAGGGTTAGGAAGGGTAACATTAGAGGGTTAGGAAGGGTAATGTTAGATGGTTAGGAAGGGTAACGTTAGAGGGTTAGGAAGGGTAACATTAGAGGGTTAGGAAGGGTAAAGTTAGAGGGTTAGGAAGGGTAACGTTAGAGGGTTAGGAAGGGTAACGTTAGAGGGTTAGGAAGGGTAACGTTAGAGGGTTAGGAAGGGTAACGTTAGAGGGTTAGGAAGGGTAACGTTAGAGGGTTAGGAAGGGTAACGTTAGAGGGTTAGGAAGGGTAACGTTAGAGGGTTAGGAAGGGTAAAGTGTTAGGGTTAGGAAGGGTAACGTTAGAGGGTTAGGAAGGGTAACGTTGGAGGGTTAGGAAGGGTAACGTTAGAGGGTTAGGAAGGGTATTAGGAAGGGTAAAGTTAGAGGGTTAGGAAGGGTAACGTTAGAGGGTTAGGAAGGGTAACGTTAGAGGGTTAGGAAGGGTAACGTTAGAGGGTTAGGAAGGGTAACGTTAGAGGGTTAGGAAGGGTAACGTTAGAGGGTAGGAAGGGTAACGTTAGAGGGTTAGGAAGGGTAATGTTAGAGGGTTAGGAAGGGTAAAGTTAGAGGGTTAGGAAGGGTAACGTTAGAGGGTTAGGATAAAGTTGGAGGGTTAGGAAGGGTAACGTTAGAGGGTTAGGATAAAGTTGGAGGGTTAGGAAGGGTAATTTTAGAGGGTTAGGAAGGGTAACGTTTGAGGGTTAGGAAGGGTAACGTTAGAGGGTTAGGAAGGGTAACGTTAGAGGGTTAGGAAGGGTAAAGTTAGAGGGTTAGGAAGGGTAACGTTAGAGGGTTAGGAAGGGTAACGTTAGATGGTTAGGAAGGGTAACGTTAGAGGGTTAGGAAGGGTAACGTTAGAGGGTTAGGAAGGGTAACGTTAGAGGGTTAGGAAGGGTAACGTTAGAGGGTTAGGAAGGGTAACGTTAGGGTTAGGAAGGGTAACGTTAGAGGGTTAGGAAGGGTAAAGTTAGAGGGTTAGGAAGGGTAACGTTGGAGGGTTAGGAAGGGTAACGTTAGAGGGTTAGGAAGGGTAACGTTAGAGGGTTAGGAAGGGTAACGTTAGAGGGTTAGGAAGGGTAACGTTAGAGGGTTAGGAAGGGTAATGTTGGAGGGTTAGGAAGGGTAAAGTTAGTGGGTTAGGAAGGGTAACGTTAGAGGGTTAGGAAGGGTAACGTTAGAGGGTTAGGAAGGGTAACGTTAGAGGGTTAGGAAGGGTAACGTTAGAGGGTTAGGAAGGGTAACGTTAGAGGGTTAGGAAGGGTAACGTTAGGGTTAGGAAGGGTAACGTTAGAGGGTTAGGAAGGGTAAAGTTAGAGGGTTAGGAAGGGTAACGTTGGAGGGTTAGGAAGGGTAACGTTAGAGGGTTAGGAAGGGTAACGTTAGAGGGTTAGGAAGGGTAACGTTAGAGGGTTAGGAAGGGTAACGTTAGAGGGTTAGGAAGGGTAATGTTGGAGGGTTAGGAAGGGTAAAGTTAGTGGGTTAGGAAGGGTAACGTTAGAGGGTTAGGAAGGGTAACGTTAGAGGGTTAGGAAGGGTAACGTTAGAGGGTTAGGAAGGGTAACGTTAGAGGGTTAGGAAGGGTATTAGGAAGTGTAAAGTTAGAGGGTTAGGAAGGGTAACGTTAGAGGGTTAGGAAGGGTAACGTTAGAGGGTTAGGAAGGGTAATGTTGGAGGGTTAGGAAGGGTAAAGTTAGTGGGTTAGGAAGGGTAACGTTAGAGGGTTAGGAAGGGTAACGTTAGAGGGTTAGGAAGGGTAACGTTAGAGGGTTAGGAAGGGTAAAGTTAGTGGGTTAGGAAGGGTAACGTTAGAGGGTTAGGAAGGGTAACGTTAGAGGGTTAGGAAGGGTAACGTTAGAGGGTTAGGAAGGGTAACGTTAGAGGGTTAGGAAGGGTAACGTTAGAGGGTTAGGAAGGGTAACGTTAGAGGGTTAGGATAAAGTTGGAGGGTTAGGAAGGGTAACGTTAGAGGGTTAGGAAGGGTAACGTTAGAGGGTTAGGAAGGGTAAAGTTAGAGGGTTAGGAAGGGTAACGTTAGAGGGTTAGGAAGGGTAACGTTAGAGGGTTAGGAAGTGTAACGTTAGAGGGTTAGGAAGGGTATTAGGAAGGGTAAAGTTAGAGGGTTAGGAAGGGTAACGTTAGAGGGTTAGGAAGGGTATTAGGAAGGGTAACGTTAGAGGGTTAGGAAGGGTAGCGTTAGAGGGTTAGGAAGGGTAACGTTAGAGGGTTAGGAAGGGTAACGTTAGAGGGTTAGGAAGGGTAACTTTAGAGGGTTAGGAAGGGTAACGTTAAAGGGTTAGGAAGGGTAAAGTTTTAGGGTTAGGAAGGGTAACGTTAGAGGGTTAGGAAGGGTAACGTTAGAGGGTTAGGAAGGGTAACGTTAGAGGGTTAGGAAGGGTAAAGTTAGAGGGTTAGGAAGGGTAAAGTTAGAGGGTTAGGAAGGGTAACGTTAGAGGGTTAGGAAGGGTAACGTTGGAGGGTTAGGAAGGGTATTAGGAAGTGTAAATTTAGAGAGTTAGGAAGGGTAACGTTAGAGGGTTAGGAAGGATAACGTTAGAGGGTTAGGAAGGGTAACGTTAGATGGTTAGGAAGGGTAACGTTAGAGGGTTAGGAAGGGTAACGTTTGAGGGTTAGGAAGGGTAAAGTTAGGGTTAGGAAGGGTAACGTTAGAGAGTTATGAAGGGTAACGTTGGAGGGTTAGGAAGGGTAACGTTAGAGGGTTAGGAAGGGTAACGTTAGAGGGTTAGGAAGGGTAAAGTTAGAGGGTTAGGAAGGGTAACGTTGGAGGGTTAGGAAGGGTAACGTTAGAGTGTTAGGAAGGGTAACGTTAGAGGGTTAGGAAGGGTAACGTTAGAGGGTTAGGATAAAGTTGGAGGGTTAGGAAGGGTAACGTTAGAGGGTTAGGAAGGGTAAAGTTAGAGGGTTAGGAAGGGTAACGTTAGAGGGTTAGGAAGGGTAACATTAGAGGGTTAGGATAAAGTTGGAGGGTTAGGAAGGGTAACGTTAGAGGGTTAGGAAGGGTAACGTTTGAGGGTTAGGAAGGGTAAAGTTAGGGTTAGGAAGGGTAACGTTGGAGGGTTAGGAAGGGTAACGTTAGAGGGTTAGGAAGGGTAACGTTAGAGGGTTAGGATAAAGTTGGAGGGTTAGGAAGGGTAACGTTAGAGGGTTAGGAAGGGTAAAGTTAGAGGGTTAGGAAGGGTAACGTTAGAGGGTTAGGAAGGGTAACGTTAGAGGGTTAGGAAGGGTAACGTTAGAGGGTTAGGAAGGGTAACGTTAGAGGGTTAGGAAGGGTAACGTTAGAGGGTTAGGAAGGGTAAAGTTAGAGGGTTAGGAAGGGTAAGGTTAGAGGGTTAGGAAGGGTAACATTAGAGGGTTAGGAAGGGTAACGTTAGAGGGTTAGGAAGGGTAACGTTAGAGGGTTAGGAAGGGTAACGTTAGAGGGTTAGGAAGGGTAACGTTAGAGGGTTAGGAAGGGTAACGTTAGATGGTTAGGAAGGGTAACGTTAGAGGGTTAGGAAGGGTAACGTTAGAGGGTTAGGAAGGGTAACGTTAGAGGGTTAGGAAGGGTAACGTTAGAGGGTTAGGAAGGGTAACGTTAGGGTTAGGAAGGGTAACGTTAGAGGGTTAGGAAGGGTAAAGTTAGAGGGTTAGGAAGGGTAACGTTGGAGGGTTAGGAAGGGTAACGTTAGAGGGTTAGGAAGGGTAACGTTAGAGGGTTAGGAAGGGTAACGTTAGAGGGTTAGGAAGGGTAACGTTAGAGGGTTAGGAAGGGTAATGTTGGAGGGTTAGGAAGGGTAAAGTTAGTGGGTTAGGAAGGGTAACGTTAGAGGGTTAGGAAGGGTAACGTTAGAGGGTTAGGAAGGGTAACGTTAGAGGGTTAGGAAGGGTAACGTTAGAGGGTTAGGAAGGGTAACGTTAGAGGGTTAGGAAGGGTAACGTTAGGGTTAGGAAGGGTAACGTTAGAGGGTTAGGAAGGGTAAAGTTAGAGGGTTAGGAAGGGTAACGTTGGAGGGTTAGGAAGGGTAACGTTAGAGGGTTAGGAAGGGTAACGTTAGAGGGTTAGGAAGGGTAACGTTAGAGGGTTAGGAAGGGTAACGTTAGAGGGTTAGGAAGGGTAATGTTGGAGGGTTAGGAAGGGTAAAGTTAGTGGGTTAGGAAGGGTAACGTTAGAGGGTTAGGAAGGGTAACGTTAGAGGGTTAGGAAGGGTAACGTTAGAGGGTTAGGAAGGGTAACGTTAGAGGGTTAGGAAGGGTATTAGGAAGTGTAAAGTTAGAGGGTTAGGAAGGGTAACGTTAGAGGGTTAGGAAGGGTAACGTTAGAGGGTTAGGAAGGGTAATGTTGGAGGGTTAGGAAGGGTAAAGTTAGTGGGTTAGGAAGGGTAACGTTAGAGGGTTAGGAAGGGTAACGTTAGAGGGTTAGGAAGGGTAACGTTAGAGGGTTAGGAAGGGTAAAGTTAGTGGGTTAGGAAGGGTAACGTTAGAGGGTTAGGAAGGGTAACGTTAGAGGGTTAGGAAGGGTAACGTTAGAGGGTTAGGAAGGGTAACGTTAGAGGGTTAGGAAGGGTAACGTTAGAGGGTTAGGATAAAGTTGGAGGGTTAGGAAGGGTAACGTTAGAGGGTTAGGAAGGGTAACGTTAGAGGGTTAGGAAGGGTAAAGTTAGAGGGTTAGGAAGGGTAACGTTAGAGGGTTAGGAAGGGTAACGTTAGAGGGTTAGGAAGTGTAACGTTAGAGGGTTAGGAAGGGTATTAGGAAGGGTAAAGTTAGAGGGTTAGGAAGGGTAACGTTAGAGGGTTAGGAAGGGTATTAGGAAGGGTAACGTTAGAGGGTTAGGAAGGGTAGCGTTAGAGGGTTAGGAAGGGTAACGTTAGAGGGTTAGGAAGGGTAACGTTAGAGGGTTAGGAAGGGTAACTTTAGAGGGTTAGGAAGGGTAACGTTAAAGGGTTAGGAAGGGTAAAGTTTTAGGGTTAGGAAGGGTAACGTTAGAGGGTTAGGAAGGGTAACGTTAGAGGGTTAGGAAGGGTAACGTTAGAGGGTTAGGAAGGGTAAAGTTAGAGGGTTAGGAAGGGTAAAGTTAGAGGGTTAGGAAGGGTAACGTTAGAGGGTTAGGAAGGGTAACGTTGGAGGGTTAGGAAGGGTATTAGGAAGTGTAAATTTAGAGAGTTAGGAAGGGTAACGTTAGAGGGTTAGGAAGGATAACGTTAGAGGGTTAGGAAGGGTAACGTTAGATGGTTAGGAAGGGTAACGTTAGAGGGTTAGGAAGGGTAACGTTTGAGGGTTAGGAAGGGTAAAGTTAGGGTTAGGAAGGGTAACGTTAGAGAGTTATGAAGGGTAACGTTGGAGGGTTAGGAAGGGTAACGTTAGAGGGTTAGGAAGGGTAACGTTAGAGGGTTAGGAAGGGTAAAGTTAGAGGGTTAGGAAGGGTAACGTTGGAGGGTTAGGAAGGGTAACGTTAGAGTGTTAGGAAGGGTAACGTTAGAGGGTTAGGAAGGGTAACGTTAGAGGGTTAGGATAAAGTTGGAGGGTTAGGAAGGGTAACGTTAGAGGGTTAGGAAGGGTAAAGTTAGAGGGTTAGGAAGGGTAACGTTAGAGGGTTAGGAAGGGTAACATTAGAGGGTTAGGATAAAGTTGGAGGGTTAGGAAGGGTAACGTTAGAGGGTTAGGAAGGGTAACGTTTGAGGGTTAGGAAGGGTAAAGTTAGGGTTAGGAAGGGTAACGTTGGAGGGTTAGGAAGGGTAACGTTAGAGGGTTAGGAAGGGTAACGTTAGAGGGTTAGGATAAAGTTGGAGGGTTAGGAAGGGTAACGTTAGAGGGTTAGGAAGGGTAAAGTTAGAGGGTTAGGAAGGGTAACGTTAGAGGGTTAGGAAGGGTAACGTTAGAGGGTTAGGAAGGGTAACGTTAGAGGGTTAGGAAGGGTAACGTTAGAGGGTTAGGAAGGGTAACGTTAGAGGGTTAGGAAGGGTAAAGTTAGAGGGTTAGGAAGGGTAAGGTTAGAGGGTTAGGAAGGGTAACATTAGAGGGTTAGGAAGGGTAACGTTAGAGGGTTAGGAAGGGTAACGTTAGAGGGTTAGGAAGGGTAACGTTAGAGGGTTAGGAAGGGTAACGTTAGAGGGTTAGGAAGGGTAAAGTTTTAGGGTTAGGAAGGGTAACGTTAGAGGGTTAGGAAGGGTAAAGTTAGAGGGTTAGGAAGGGTAACGTTGGAGGGTTAGGAAGGGTAACGTTAGAGGGTTAGGAAGGGTATTAGGAAGGGTAAAGTTAGAGGGTTAGGAAGGGTAACGTTAGAGGGTTAGGAAGGGTAACGTTAGAGGGTTAGGAAGGGTAACGTTAGAGGGTTAGGAAGGGTAACGTTAGAGGGTTAGGAAGGGTAACGTTAGAGGGTAGGAAGGGTAACGTTAGAGGGTTAGGAAGGGTAATGTTAGAGGGTTAGGAAGGGTAAAGTTAGAGGGTTAGGAAGGGTAACGTTAGAGGGTTAGGATAAAGTTGGAGGGTTAGGAAGGGTAACGTTAGAGGGTTAGGATAAAGTTGGAGGGTTAGGAAGGGTAATTTTAGAGGGTTAGGAAGGGTAACGTTTGAGGGTTAGGAAGGGTAACGTTAGAGGGTTAGGAAGGGTAACGTTAGAGGGTTAGGAAGGGTAAGGTTAGAGGGTTAGGAAGGGTAACATTAGAGGGTTAGGAAGGGTGACGTTAGATGGTTAGGAAGGGTAACGTTAGAGGGTTAGAAAGGGTAACATTAGAGGGTTAGGAAGGGTAAAGTTAGAGGGTTAGGAAGGGTAACGTTAGAGGGTTAGGAAGGGTAACGTTAGAGGGTTAGGAAGGGTAACGTTAGAGGGTTAGGAAGGGTAACGTTAGAGGGTTAGGAAGGGTAACGTTAGAGGGTTAGGAACGGTAACGTTAGAGGGTTAGGAAGGGTAACGTTAGAGGGTTAGGAAGGGTAACGTTAGAGGGTTAGGAAGGGTAAAGTTTTAGGGTTAGGAAGGGTAACGTTAGAGGGTTAGGAAGGGTAAAGTTAGAGGGTTAGGAAGGGTAACGTTGGAGGGTTAGGAAGGGTAACGTTAGAGGGTTAGGGAGGGTATTAGGAAGGGTAAAGTTAGAGGGTTAGGAAGGGTAACGTTAGAGGGTTAGGAAGGGTAACGTTAGAGGGTTAGGAAGGGTAACGTTAGAGGGTTAGGAAGGGTAACGTTAGAGGGTTAGGAAGGGTAACGTTAGAGGGTAGGAAGGGTAACTTAGAGGGTTAGGAAGGGTAATGTTAGAGGGTTAGGAAGGGTAAAGTTAGAGGGTTAGGAAGGGTAACGTTAGAGGGTTAGGATAAAGTTGGAGGGTTAGGAAGGGTAACGTTAGAGGGTTAGGATAAAGTTGGAGGGTTAGGAAGGGTAATTTTAGAGGGTTAGGAAGGGTAACGTTTGAGGGTTAGGAAGGGTAACGTTAGAGGGTTAGGAAGGGTAACGTTAGAGGGTTAGGAAGGGTAAGGTTAGAGGGTTAGGAAGGGTAACATTAGAGGGTTAGGAAGGGTGACGTTAGATGGTTAGGAAGGGTAACGTTAGAGGGTTAGAAAGGGTAACATTAGAGGGTTAGGAAGGGTAAAGTTAGAGGGTTAGGAAGGGTAACGTTAGAGGGTTAGGAAGGGTAACGTTAGAGGGTTAGGAAGGGTAACGTTAGAGGGTTAGGAAGGGTAACGTTAGAGGGTTAGGAAGGGTAACGTTAGAGGGTTAGGAACGGTAACGTTAGAGGGTTAGGAAGGGTAACGTTAGAGGGTTAGGAAGGGTAACGTTAGAGGGTTAGGAAGGGTAAAGTTTTAGGGTTAGGAAGGGTAACGTTAGAGGGTTAGGAAGGGTAAAGTTAGAGGGTTAGGAAGGGTAACGTTGGAGGGTTAGGAAGGGTAACGTTAGAGGGTTAGGGAGGGTATTAGGAAGGGTAAAGTTAGAGGGTTAGGAAGGGTAACGTTAGAGGGTTAGGAAGGGTAACGTTAGAGTGTTAGGAAGGGTAACGTTAGAGGGTTAGGAAGGGTAACGTTAGAGGGTTAGGAAGGGTAACGTTAGAGGGTAGGAAGGGTAACTTAGAGGGTTAGGAAGGGTAATGTTAGAGGGTTAGGAAGGGTAAAGTTAGAGGGTTAGGAAGGGTAACGTTGGAGGGTTAGGATAAAGTTGGAGGGTTAGGAAGGGTAACGTTAGAGGGTTAGGATAAAGTTGGAGGGTTAGGAAGGGTAACGTTAGAGGGTTAGGATAAAGTTGGAGGGTTAGGAAGGGTAACGTTAGAGGGTTAGGATAAAGTTGGAGGGGTAGGAAGGGTAATTTTAGAGGGTTAGGAAGGGTAACGTTTGAGGGTTAGGAAGGGTAACGTTAGAGGGTTAGGAAGGGTAACGTTAGAGGGTTAGGAAGGGTAAAGTTAGAGGGTTAGGAAGGGTAACGTTAGAGGGTTAGGAAGGGTAACGTTAGATGGTTAGGAAGGGTAACGTTAGAGGGTTAGGAAGGGTAACGTTAGAGGGTTAGGAAGGGTAACGTTAGAGGGTTAGGAAGGGTAACGTTAGAGGCTTAGGAAGGGTAACGTTAGGGTTAGGAAGGGTAACGTTAGAGAGTTTGGAAGGGTAACGTTAGAGGGTTAGGAAGGGTAACGTTGGAGGGTTAGGAAGGGTAACGTTAGAGGTGTAGTAAGGGTAACGTTAGAGGGTTAGGAAGGGTAACGTTAGAGGGTTAGGAAGGGTAATGTTGGAGGGTTAGGAAGGGTAACGTTAGAGGGTTAGGAAGGGTAATGTTGGAGGGTTAGGAAGGGTAATGTTGGAGGGTTAGGAAGGGTAACGTTAGAGGGTTAGGAAGGGTAAAGTTAGAGGGTTAGGAAGGGTAACGTTAGAGGGTTAGGAAGGGTAAGGTTAGAGGGTTAGGAAGGGTAACGTTAGAGGGTTAGGAAGGGTAATGTTGGAGGGTTAGGAAGGGTAAGGTTTTAGGGTTAGGAAGGGTAACGTTAGAGTTTTAGGAAGGGTAACTTTAGAGGGTTAGGAAGGGTAACGTTAGAGGGTTAGGAAGGGTAAAGTTTTAGGGTTAGGAAGGGTAACGTTAGAGGGTTAGGAAGTGTAAGGTTTTAGGGTTAGGAAGGGTAACGTTAGAGGGTTAGGAAGGGTAACGTTAGAGGGTTAGGAAGGGTATTAGGAAGGGTAAAGTTAGAGGGTTAGGAAGGGTAACGTTAGAGGGTTAGGAAGGGTATTAGGAAGGGTAACGTTAGAGTGTTAGGAAGGGTAACGTTAGAGGGTTAGGAAGGGTAACGTTAGAGGGTTAGGAAGGGTAACGTTAGAGGGTTAGGAAGGGTAACGTTAGAGGGTTAGGAAGGGTATTAGGAAGAGTAAAGTTAGATGGTTAGGAAGGGTAACGTTAGAGGGTTAGGAAGGGTATTAGGAAGGGTAACGTTAGAGGGTTAGGAAGGGTAACGTTAGAGGGTTAGGAAGGGTAACGTTAGAGGGTTAGGAAGGGTAACGTTAGAGTGTTAGGAAGGGTAACTTTAGAGGGTTAGGAAGGGTAACGTTAGAGGGTTAGGAAGGGTAAAGTTTTAGGGTTAGGAAGGGTAACGTTAGAGGGTTAGGAAGGGTAACGTTAGAGGGTTAGGAAGGGTAACGTTAGAGGGTTAGGAAGGGTAAAGTTAGAGGGTTAGGAAGGGTAAAGTTAGAGGGTTAGGAAGGGTAACGTTGGAGGGTTAGGAAGGGTATTAGGAAGGGTAAATTTAGAGAGTTAGGAAGGGTAACGTTAGAGGGTTAGGAAGGATAACGTTAGAGGGTTAGGAAGGGTAACGTTAGATGGTTAGGAAGGGTAACGTTAGAGGGTTAGGAAGGGTAACGTTAGAGGGTTAGGAAGGGTAACGTTTGAGGGTTAGGAAGGGTAAAGTTAGGGTTATGAAGGGTAACGTTGGAGGGTTAGGAAGGGTAACGTTAGAGGGTTAGGAAGGGTAACGTTAGAGGGTTAGGAAGGGTAACGTTAGAGGGTTAGGATAAAGTTGGAGGGTTAGGAAGGGTAACGTTAGAGGGTTAGGAAGGGTAAAGTTAGAGGGTTAGGAAGGGTAACGTTAGAGGGTTAGGAAGGGTAACGTTAGAGGGTTAGGATAAAGTTGGAGGGTTAGGAAGGGTAACGTTAGAGGGCTAGGAAGGGTAACGTTTGAGGGTTAGGAAGGGTAAAGTTAGGGTTAGGAAGGGTAACGTTAGAGAGTTATGAAGGGTAACGTTGGAGGGTTAGGAAGGGTAACGTTAGAGGGTTAGGAAGGGTAACGTTAGAGGGTTAGGAAGGGTAACGTTAGAGGGTTAGGAAGGGTAACGTTGGAGGGTTAGGAAGGGTAACGTTAGAGGGTTAGGAAGGGTAACGTTAGAGGGTTAGGATAAAGTTGGAGGGTTAGGAAGGGTAACGTTAGAGGGTTAGGAAGGGTAAAGTTAGAGGGTTAGGAAGGGTAACGTTAGAGGGTTAGGAAGGGTAACGTTAGAGGGTTAGGAAGGGTAACGTTAGAGGGTTAGGAAGGGTAACGTTAGAGGGTTAGGAAGGGTAAAGTTAGAGGGTTAGGAAGGGTAAGGTTAGAGGGTTAGGAAGGGTAACATTAGAGGGTTAGGAAGGGTAATGTTAGATGGTTAGGAAGGGTAACGTTAGAGGGTTAGAAAGGGTAACATTAGAGGGTTAGGAAGGGTAAAGTTAGAGGGTTAGGAAGGGTAACGTTAGAGGGTTAGGAAGGGTAACGTTAGAGGGTTAGGAAGGGTAACGTTAGAGGGTTAGGAAGGGTAACGTTAGAGGGTTAGGAAGGGTAACGTTAGAGGGTTAGGAAGGGTAACGTTAGAGGGTTAGGAAGGGTAACGTTAGAGGGTTAGGAAGGGTAACGTTAGGGTTAGGAAGGGTAACGTTAGAGAGTTAGGAAGGGTAACGTTAGAGGGTTAGGAAGGGTAACGTTGGAGGGTTAGGAAGGGTAACGTTAGAGGGTTAGGAAGGGTAACGTTAGAGGGTTAGGGAGGGTAACGTTAGAGGGTTAGGAAGGGTAACGTTAGAGGGTTAGGAAGGGTAATGTTGGAGGGTTAGGAAGGGTAAAGTTAGTGGGTTAGGAAGGGTAACGTTAGAGGGTTAGGAAGGGTAACGTTAGAGGGTTAGGAAGGGTAACGTTAGAGGGTTAGGAAGGGTAACATTAGAGGGTTAGGAAGGGTATTAGGAAGTGTAAAGTTAGAGGGTTAGGAAGGGTAACGTTAGAGGGTTAGGAAGGGTAACGTTAGAGGGTTAGGAAGGGTAACGTTAGAGGGTTAGGAAGGGTAATGTTGGAGGGTTAGGAAGGGTAAAGTTAGTGGGTTAGGAAGGGTAACGTTAGAGGGTTAGGAAGGGTAACGTTAGAGGGTTAGGAAGGGTAATGTTAGAGGGTTAGGAAGGGTAAAGTTAGTGGGTTAGGAAGGGTAACGTTAGAGGGTTAGGAAGGGTAACGATAGAGGGTTAGGAAGGGTAACGTTAGAGGGTTAGGAAGGGTAACGTTAGAGGGTTAGGAAGGGTAACGTTAGAGGGTTAGGATAAAGTTGGAGGGTTAGGAAGGGTAACGTTAGAGGGTTAGGAAGGGTAATGTTAGAGGGTTAGGAAGGGTAACGTTAGAGGGTTAGGAAGGGTAACGTTAGAGGGTTAGGAAGGGTAAAGTTAGAGGGTTAGGAAGGGTAACGTTAGAGGGTTAGGAAGGGTAAGATTTTAGGGTTAGGAAGGGTATTAGGAAGGGTAAAGTTAGAGGGTTAGGAAGGGTAACGTTAGAGGGTTAGGAAGGGTATTAGGAAGGGTAACGTTAGAGGGTTAGGAAGGGTAACGTTAGAGGGTTAGGAAGGGTAACGTTAGAGGGTTAGGAAGGGTAACGTTAGAGGGTTAGGAAGGGTAACGTTAGAGGGTTAGGAAGGCTAAGGTTTTAGGGTTAGGAAGGGTATTAGGAAGGGTAAAGTTAGAGGGTTAGGAAGGGTAACGTTAGAGGGTTAGGAAGGGTAACGTTAGAGGGTTAGGAAGGGTAACGTTAGAGGGTTAGGAAGGGTAACGTTAGAGGGTTAGGAAGGGTAACGTTAGAGGGTTAGGAAGGGTAACGTTAGAGGGTTAGGAAGGGTATTAGGAAGGGTAAAGTTAGAGGGTTAGGATGGGTAACGTTAGAGGGTTAGGAAGGGTAAAGTTAGAGGGTTAGGAAGGGTAACGTTAGAGGGTTAGGAAGGGTAACGTTAGAGGGTTAGGAAGGGTAACGTTAGAGGGTTAGGAAGGGTAACGTTAGAGGGTTAGGAAGGGTAACGTTAGAGGGTTAGGAAGGGTAACGTTAGAGGGTTAGGAAGGGTAACGTTAGAGGGTTAGAAAGGGTAACGTTAGAGGGTTAGGAAGGGTAACGTTAGAGGGTTAGGAAGGGTAACGTTAGAGGGTTAGGTAGGGTAAAGTTAGAGGGTTAGGAAGGGTAACGTTGGAGGGTTAGGAAGGGTAACGTTAGAGGGTTAGGAAGGGTAACGTTAGAGGGTTAGGAAGGGTAACGTTAGAGGGTTAGGAAGGGTAACGTTAGAGGGTTAGGAAGGGTAACGTTAGAGGGTTAGGAAGGGTAAAGTTTTAGGGTTAGGAAGGGTAACGTTAGAGGGTTAGGAAGGGTAAGGTTTTAGGGTTAGGAAGGGTAACGTTAGAGGGTTAGGAAGGGTAACGTTAGAGGGTTAGGAAGGGTAACGTTAGAGGGTTAGGAAGGGTAACGTTAGAGGGTTAGGAAGGGTAACGTTAGAGGGTTAGGAAGGGTAACGTTAGAGGGTTAGGAAGGGTAAAGTTTTAGGGTTAGGAAGGGTAACGTTAGAGGGTTAGGAAGGGTAAAGTTAGAGGGTTAGGAAGGGTAACGTTGGAGGGTTAGGAAGGGTAACGTTAGAGGGTTAGGAAGGGTAATGTTGGAGGGTTAGGAAGGGTAATGTTGGAGGGTTAGGAAGGGTAACGTTAGAGGGTTAGGAAGGGTAAAGTTAGAGGGTTAGGAAGGGTAACGTTAGAGGGTTAGGAAGGGTAAGGTTAGAGGGTTAGGAAGGGTAACGTTAGAGGGTTAGGAAGGGTAATGTTGGAGGGTTAGGAAGGGTAAGGTTTTAGGGTTAGGAAGGGTAACGTTAGAGGGTTAGGAAGGGTAACTTTAGAGGGTTAGGAAGGGTAACGTTAGAGGGTTAGGAAGGGTAAAGTTTTAGGGTTAGGAAGGGTAACGTTAGAGGGTTAGGAAGTGTAAGGTTTTAGGGTTAGGAAGGGTAACGTTAGAGGGTTAGGAAGGGTAAAGTTAGAGGGTTATGAAGGGTAACGTTAGAGGGTTAGGAAGGGTAACGTTAGAGGGTTAGGAAGGGTATTAGGAAGGGTAAAGTTAGAGGGTTAGGAAGGGTAACGTTAGAGGGTTAGGAAGGGTATTAGGAAGGGTAACGTTAGAGTGTTAGGAAGGGTAACGTTAGAGGGTTAGGAAGGGTAACGTTAGAGGGTTAGGAAGGGTAACGTTAGAGGGTTAGGAAGGGTAACGTTAGAGGGTTAGGAAGGGTATTAGGAAGAGTAAAGTTAGATGGTTAGGAAGGGTAACGTTAGAGGGTTAGGAAGGGTATTAGGAAGGGTAACGTTAGAGGGTTAGGAAGGGTAACGTTAGAGGGTTAGGAAGGGTAACGTTAGAGGGTTAGGAAGGGTAACGTTAGAGGGTTAGGAAGGGTAACTTTAGAGGGTTAGGAAGGGTAACGTTAGAGGGTTAGGAAGGGTAAAGTTTTAGGGTTAGGAAGGGTAACGTTAGAGGGTTAGGAAGGGTAACGTTAGAGGGTTAGGAAGGGTAACGTTAGAGGGTTAGGAAGGGTAAAGTTAGAGGGTTAGGAAGGGTAACGTTGGAGGGTTAGGAAGGGTATTAGGAAGGGTAAATTTAGAGAGTTAGGAAGGGTAACGTTAGAGGGTTAGGAAGGATAACGTTAGAGGGTTAGGAAGGGTAACGTTAGATGGTTAGGAAGGGTAACGTTAGAGGGTTAGGAAGGGTAACGTTAGAGGGTTAGGATAAAGTTGGAGGGTTAGGAAGGGTAACGTTAGAGGGTTAGGAAGGGTAACGTTTGAGGGTTAGGAAGGGTAAAGTTAGGGTTAGGAAGGGTAACGTTAGAGAGTTATGAAGGGTAACGTTGGAGGGTTAGGAAGGGTAACGTTAGAGGGTTAGGAAGGGTAACGTTAGAGGGTTAGGAAGGGTAACGTTAGAGGGTTAGGATAAAGTTGGAGGGTTAGGAAGGGTAACGTTAGAGGGTTAGGAAGGGTAAAGTTAGAGGGTTAGGAAGGGTAACGTTAGAGGGTTAGGAAGGGTAACGTTAGAGGGTTAGGATAAAGTTGGAGGGTTAGGAAGGGTAACGTTAGAGGGCTAGGAAGGGTAACGTTTGAGGGTTAGGAAGGGTAAAGTTAGGGTTAGGAAGGGTAACGTTAGAGAGTTATGAAGGGTAACGTTGGAGGGTTAGGAAGGGTAACGTTAGAGGGTTAGGAAGGGTAACGTTAGAGGGTTAGGAAGGGTAACGTTAGAGGGTTAGGAAGGGTAACGTTGGAGGGTTAGGAAGGGTAACGTTAGAGGGTTAGGAAGGGTAACGTTAGAGGGTTAGGATAAAGTTGGAGGGTTAGGAAGGGTAACGTTAGAGGGTTAGGAAGGGTAAAGTTAGAGGGTTAGGAAGGGTAACGTTAGAGGGTTAGGAAGGGTAACGTTAGAGGGTTAGGAAGGGTAACGTTAGAGGGTTAGGAAGGGTAACGTTAGAGGGTTAGGAAGGGTAAAGTTAGAGGGTTAGGAAGGGTAAGGTTAGAGGGTTAGGAAGGGTAACATTAGAGGGTTAGGAAGGGTAATGTTAGATGGTTAGGAAGGGTAACGTTAGAGGGTTAGGAAGGGTAACATTAGAGGGTTAGGAAGGGTAAAGTTAGAGGGTTAGGAAGGGTAACGTTAGAGGGTTAGGAAGGGTAACGTTAGAGGGTTAGGAAGGGTAACGTTAGAGGGTTAGGAAGGGTAACGTTAGAGGGTTAGGAAGGGTAACGTTAGAGGGTTAGGAAGGGTAACGTTAGAGGGTTAGGAAGGGTAACGTTAGAGGGTTAGGAAGGGTAAAGTGTTAGGGTTAGGAAGGGTAACGTTAGAGGGTTAGGAAGGGTAACGTTGGAGGGTTAGGAAGGGTAACGTTAGAGGGTTAGGAAGGGTATTAGGAAGGGTAAAGTTAGAGGGTTAGGAAGGGTAACGTTAGAGGGTTAGGAAGGGTAACGTTAGAGGGTTAGGAAGGGTAACGTTAGAGGGTTAGGAAGGGTAACGTTAGAGGGTTAGGAAGGGTAACGTTAGAGGGTAGGAAGGGTAACGTTAGAGGGTTAGGAAGGGTAATGTTAGAGGGTTAGGAAGGGTAAAGTTAGAGGGTTAGGAAGGGTAACGTTAGAGGGTTAGGATAAAGTTGGAGGGTTAGGAAGGGTAACGTTAGAGGGTTAGGATAAAGTTGGAGGGTTAGGAAGGGTAATTTTAGAGGGTTAGGAAGGGTAACGTTTGAGGGTTAGGAAGGGTAACGTTAGAGGGTTAGGAAGGGTAACGTTAGAGGGTTAGGAAGGGTAAAGTTAGAGGGTTAGGAAGGGTAACGTTAGAGGGTTAGGAAGGGTAACGTTAGATGGTTAGGAAGGGTAACGTTAGAGGGTTAGGAAGGGTAACGTTAGAGGGTTAGGAAGGGTAACGTTAGAGGGTTAGGAAGGGTAACGTTAGAGGGTTAGGAAGGGTAACGTTAGGGTTAGGAAGGGTAACGTTAGAGGGTTAGGAAGGGTAAAGTTAGAGGGTTAGGAAGGGTAACGTTGGAGGGTTAGGAAGGGTAACGTTAGAGGGTTAGGAAGGGTAACGTTAGAGGGTTAGGAAGGGTAACGTTAGAGGGTTAGGAAGGGTAACGTTAGAGGGTTAGGAAGGGTAATGTTGGAGGGTTAGGAAGGGTAAAGTTAGTGGGTTAGGAAGGGTAACGTTAGAGGGTTAGGAAGGGTAACGTTAGAGGGTTAGGAAGGGTAACGTTAGAGGGTTAGGAAGGGTAACGTTAGAGGGTTAGGAAGGGTAACGTTAGAGGGTTAGGAAGGGTAACGTTAGGGTTAGGAAGGGTAACGTTAGAGGGTTAGGAAGGGTAAAGTTAGAGGGTTAGGAAGGGTAACGTTGGAGGGTTAGGAAGGGTAACGTTAGAGGGTTAGGAAGGGTAACGTTAGAGGGTTAGGAAGGGTAACGTTAGAGGGTTAGGAAGGGTAACGTTAGAGGGTTAGGAAGGGTAATGTTGGAGGGTTAGGAAGGGTAAAGTTAGTGGGTTAGGAAGGGTAACGTTAGAGGGTTAGGAAGGGTAACGTTAGAGGGTTAGGAAGGGTAACGTTAGAGGGTTAGGAAGGGTAACGTTAGAGGGTTAGGAAGGGTATTAGGAAGTGTAAAGTTAGAGGGTTAGGAAGGGTAACGTTAGAGGGTTAGGAAGGGTAACGTTAGAGGGTTAGGAAGGGTAATGTTGGAGGGTTAGGAAGGGTAAAGTTAGTGGGTTAGGAAGGGTAACGTTAGAGGGTTAGGAAGGGTAACGTTAGAGGGTTAGGAAGGGTAACGTTAGAGGGTTAGGAAGGGTAAAGTTAGTGGGTTAGGAAGGGTAACGTTAGAGGGTTAGGAAGGGTAACGTTAGAGGGTTAGGAAGGGTAACGTTAGAGGGTTAGGAAGGGTAACGTTAGAGGGTTAGGAAGGGTAACGTTAGAGGGTTAGGATAAAGTTGGAGGGTTAGGAAGGGTAACGTTAGAGGGTTAGGAAGGGTAACGTTAGAGGGTTAGGAAGGGTAAAGTTAGAGGGTTAGGAAGGGTAACGTTAGAGGGTTAGGAAGGGTAACGTTAGAGGGTTAGGAAGTGTAACGTTAGAGGGTTAGGAAGGGTATTAGGAAGGGTAAAGTTAGAGGGTTAGGAAGGGTAACGTTAGAGGGTTAGGAAGGGTATTAGGAAGGGTAACGTTAGAGGGTTAGGAAGGGTAGCGTTAGAGGGTTAGGAAGGGTAACGTTAGAGGGTTAGGAAGGGTAACGTTAGAGGGTTAGGAAGGGTAACTTTAGAGGGTTAGGAAGGGTAACGTTAAAGGGTTAGGAAGGGTAAAGTTTTAGGGTTAGGAAGGGTAACGTTAGAGGGTTAGGAAGGGTAACGTTAGAGGGTTAGGAAGGGTAACGTTAGAGGGTTAGGAAGGGTAAAGTTAGAGGGTTAGGAAGGGTAAAGTTAGAGGGTTAGGAAGGGTAACGTTAGAGGGTTAGGAAGGGTAACGTTGGAGGGTTAGGAAGGGTATTAGGAAGTGTAAATTTAGAGAGTTAGGAAGGGTAACGTTAGAGGGTTAGGAAGGATAACGTTAGAGGGTTAGGAAGGGTAACGTTAGATGGTTAGGAAGGGTAACGTTAGAGGGTTAGGAAGGGTAACGTTTGAGGGTTAGGAAGGGTAAAGTTAGGGTTAGGAAGGGTAACGTTAGAGAGTTATGAAGGGTAACGTTGGAGGGTTAGGAAGGGTAACGTTAGAGGGTTAGGAAGGGTAACGTTAGAGGGTTAGGAAGGGTAAAGTTAGAGGGTTAGGAAGGGTAACGTTGGAGGGTTAGGAAGGGTAACGTTAGAGTGTTAGGAAGGGTAACGTTAGAGGGTTAGGAAGGGTAACGTTAGAGGGTTAGGATAAAGTTGGAGGGTTAGGAAGGGTAACGTTAGAGGGTTAGGAAGGGTAAAGTTAGAGGGTTAGGAAGGGTAACGTTAGAGGGTTAGGAAGGGTAACATTAGAGGGTTAGGATAAAGTTGGAGGGTTAGGAAGGGTAACGTTAGAGGGTTAGGAAGGGTAACGTTTGAGGGTTAGGAAGGGTAAAGTTATGGTTAGGAAGGGTAACGTTGGAGGGTTAGGAAGGGTAACGTTAGAGGGTTAGGAAGGGTAACGTTAGAGGGTTAGGATAAAGTTGGAGGGTTAGGAAGGGTAACGTTAGAGGGTTAGGAAGGGTAAAGTTAGAGGGTTAGGAAGGGTAACGTTAGAGGGTTAGGAAGGGTAACGTTAGAGGGTTAGGAAGGGTAACGTTAGAGGGTTAGGAAGGGTAACGTTAGAGGGTTAGGAAGGGTAACGTTAGAGGGTTAGGAAGGGTAAAGTTAGAGGGTTAGGAAGGGTAAGGTTAGAGGGTTAGGAAGGGTAACATTAGAGGGTTAGGAAGGGTAACGTTAGAGGGTTAGGAAGGGTAACGTTAGAGGGTTAGGAAGGGTAACGTTAGAGGGTTAGGAAGGGTAACGTTAGAGGGTTAGGAAGGGTAAAGTTTTAGGGTTAGGAAGGGTAACGTTAGAGGGTTAGGAAGGGTAAAGTTAGAGGGTTAGGAAGGGTAACGTTGGAGGGTTAGGAAGGGTAACGTTAGAGGGTTAGGAAGGGTATTAGGAAGGGTAAAGTTAGAGGGTTAGGAAGGGTAACGTTAGAGGGTTAGGAAGGGTAACGTTAGAGGGTTAGGAAGGGTAACGTTAGAGGGTTAGGAAGGGTAACGTTAGAGGGTTAGGAAGGGTAACGTTAGAGGGTAGGAAGGGTAACGTTAGAGGGTTAGGAAGGGTAATGTTAGAGGGTTAGGAAGGGTAAAGTTAGAGGGTTAGGAAGGGTAACGTTAGAGGGTTAGGATAAAGTTGGAGGGTTAGGAAGGGTAACGTTAGAGGGTTAGGATAAAGTTGGAGGGTTAGGAAGGGTAATTTTAGAGGGTTAGGAAGGGTAACGTTTGAGGGTTAGGAAGGGTAACGTTAGAGGGTTAGGAAGGGTAACGTTAGAGGGTTAGGAAGGGTAAGGTTAGAGGGTTAGGAAGGGTAACATTAGAGGGTTAGGAAGGGTGACGTTAGATGGTTAGGAAGGGTAACGTTAGAGGGTTAGAAAGGGTAACATTAGAGGGTTAGGAAGGGTAAAGTTAGAGGGTTAGGAAGGGTAACGTTAGAGGGTTAGGAAGGGTAACGTTAGAGGGTTAGGAAGGGTAACGTTAGAGGGTTAGGAAGGGTAACGTTAGAGGGTTAGGAAGGGTAACGTTAGAGGGTTAGGAACGGTAACGTTAGAGGGTTAGGAAGGGTAACGTTAGAGGGTTAGGAAGGGTAACGTTAGAGGGTTAGGAAGGGTAAAGTTTTAGGGTTAGGAAGGGTAACGTTAGAGGGTTAGGAAGGGTAAAGTTAGAGGGTTAGGAAGGGTAACGTTGGAGGGTTAGGAAGGGTAACGTTAGAGGGTTAGGGAGGGTATTAGGAAGGGTAAAGTTAGAGGGTTAGGAAGGGTAACGTTAGAGGGTTAGGAAGGGTAACGTTAGAGGGTTAGGAAGGGTAACGTTAGAGGGTTAGGAAGGGTAACGTTAGAGGGTTAGGAAGGGTAACGTTAGAGGGTAGGAAGGGTAACTTAGAGGGTTAGGAAGGGTAATGTTAGAGGGTTAGGAAGGGTAAAGTTAGAGGGTTAGGAAGGGTAACGTTAGAGGGTTAGGATAAAGTTGGAGGGTTAGGAAGGGTAACGTTAGAGGGTTAGGATAAAGTTGGAGGGTTAGGAAGGGTAATTTTAGAGGGTTAGGAAGGGTAACGTTTGAGGGTTAGGAAGGGTAACGTTAGAGGGTTAGGAAGGGTAACGTTAGAGGGTTAGGAAGGGTAAGGTTAGAGGGTTAGGAAGGGTAACATTAGAGGGTTAGGAAGGGTGACGTTAGATGGTTAGGAAGGGTAACGTTAGAGGGTTAGAAAGGGTAACATTAGAGGGTTAGGAAGGGTAAAGTTAGAGGGTTAGGAAGGGTAACGTTAGAGGGTTAGGAAGGGTAACGTTAGAGGGTTAGGAAGGGTAACGTTAGAGGGTTAGGAAGGGTAACGTTAGAGGGTTAGGAAGGGTAACGTTAGAGGGTTAGGAACGGTAACGTTAGAGGGTTAGGAAGGGTAACGTTAGAGGGTTAGGAAGGGTAACGTTAGAGGGTTAGGAAGGGTAAAGTTTTAGGGTTAGGAAGGGTAACGTTAGAGGGTTAGGAAGGGTAAAGTTAGAGGGTTAGGAAGGGTAACGTTGGAGGGTTAGGAAGGGTAACGTTAGAGGGTTAGGGAGGGTATTAGGAAGGGTAAAGTTAGAGGGTTAGGAAGGGTAACGTTAGAGGGTTAGGAAGGGTAACGTTAGAGGGTTAGGAAGGGTAACGTTAGAGGGTTAGGAAGGGTAACGTTAGAGGGTTAGGAAGGGTAACGTTAGAGGGTAGGAAGGGTAACTTAGAGGGTTAGGAAGGGTAATGTTAGAGGGTTAGGAAGGGTAAAGTTAGAGGGTTAGGAAGGGTAACGTTGGAGGGTTAGGATAAAGTTGGAGGGTTAGGAAGGGTAACGTTAGAGGGTTAGGATAAAGTTGGAGGGTTAGGAAGGGTAACGTTAGAGGGTTAGGATAAAGTTGGAGGGTTAGGAAGGGTAACGTTAGAGGGTTAGGATAAAGTTGGAGGGGTAGGAAGGGTAATTTTAGAGGGTTAGGAAGGGTAACGTTTGAGGGTTAGGAAGGGTAACGTTAGAGGGTTAGGAAGGGTAACGTTAGAGGGTTAGGAAGGGTAAAGTTAGAGGGTTAGGAAGGGTAACGTTAGAGGGTTAGGAAGGGTAACGTTAGATGGTTAGGAAGGGTAACGTTAGAGGGTTAGGAAGGGTAACGTTAGAGGGTTAGGAAGGGTAACGTTAGAGGGTTAGGAAGGGTAACGTTAGAGGCTTAGGAAGGGTAACGTTAGGGTTAGGAAGGGTAACGTTAGAGAGTTTGGAAGGGTAACGTTAGAGGGTTAGGAAGGGTAACGTTGGAGGGTTAGGAAGGGTAACGTTAGAGGTGTAGTAAGGGTAACGTTAGAGGGTTAGGAAGGGTAACGTTAGAGGGTTAGGAAGGGTAATGTTGGAGGGTTAGGAAGGGTAAAGTTAGTGGGTTAGGAAGGGTAACGTTAGAGGGTTAGGAAGGGTAACGTTAGAGGGTTAGGAAGGGTAACGTTAGAGGGTTAGGAAGGGTAACGTTAGAGGGTTAGGAAGGGTAACGTTAGAGGGTTAGGAAGGGTAATGTTGGAGGGTTAGGAAGGGTAAAGTTAGTGGGTTAGGAAGGGTAACGTTAGAGGGTTAGGAAGGGTAACGTTAGAGGGTTAGGAAGGGTAACGTTAGAGGGTTAGGAAGGGTAACGTTAGAGGGTTAGGAAGGGTATTAGGAAGTGTAAAGTTAGAGGGTTAGGAAGGGTAACGTTAGAGGGTTAGGAAGGGTAACGTTAGAGGGTTAGGAAGGGTAACGTTAGAGGGTTAGGAAGGGTAATGTTGGAGGGTTAGGAAGGGTAAAGTTAGTGGGTTAGGAAGGGTAACGTTAGAGGGTTAGGAAGGGTAACGTTAGAGGGTTAGGAAGGGTAACGTTAGAGGGTTAGGAAGGGTAAAGTTAGTGGGTTAGGAAGGGTAACGTTAGAGGGTTAGGAAGGGTAACGATAGAGGGTTAGGAAGGGTAACGTTAGAGGGTTAGGAAGGGTAACGTTAGAGGGTTAGGAAGGGTAACGTTAGAGGGTTAGGATAAAGTTGGAGGGTTAGGAAGGGTAACGTTAGAGGGTTAGGAAGGGTAATGTTAGAGGGTTAGGAAGGGTAACGTTAGAGGGTTAGGAAGGGTAACGTTAGAGGGTTAGGAAGGGTAAAGTTAGAGGGTTAGGAAGGGTAACGTTAGAGGGTTAGGGAGGGTAAAGTTAGAGGGTTAGGAAGGGTAAAGTTAGAGGGTTAGGAAGGGTAAGATTTTAGGGTTAGGAAGGGTATTAGGAAGGGTAAAGTTAGAGGGTTAGGAAGGGTAACGTTAGAGGGTTAGGAAGGGTATTAGGAAGGGTAACGTTAGAGGGTTAGGAAGGGTAACGTTAGAGGGTTAGGAAGGGTAACGTTAGAGGGTTAGGAAGGGTAACGTTAGAGGGTTAGGAAGGCTAAGGTTTTAGGGTTAGGAAGGGTATTAGGAAGGGTAAAGTTAGAGGGTTAGGAAGGGTAACGTTAGAGGGTTAGGAAGGGTAACGTTAGAGGGTTAGGAAGGGTAACGTTAGAGGGTTAGGAAGGGTAACGTTAGAGGGTTAGGAAGGGTAACGTTAGAGGGTTAGGAAGGGTAACGTTAGAGGGTTAGGAAGGGTATTAGGAAGGGTAAAGTTAGAGGGTTA
Source organism: Coregonus lavaretus (assembly GCF_964263955.1). Taxonomy (NCBI): domain Eukaryota; kingdom Metazoa; phylum Chordata; class Actinopteri; order Salmoniformes; family Salmonidae; genus Coregonus; species Coregonus lavaretus. The sequence goes on from NW_028164623.1 coordinate 510,604, forward strand.
GGATGGGTAACGTTAGAGGGTTAGGAAGGGTAAAGTTAGAGGGTTAGGAAGGGTAACGTTAGAGGGTTAGGAAGGGTAACGTTAGAGGGTTAGGAAGGGTAACGTTAGAGGGTTAGGAAGGGTAACGTTAGAGGGTTAGGAAGGGTAACGTTAGAGGGTTAGGAAGGGTAACGTTAGAGGGTAGGAAGGGTAACGTTAGAGGGTTAGGAAGGGTAATGTTAGAGGGTTAGGAAGGGTAAAGTTAGAGGGTTAGGAAGGGTAACGTTAGAGGGTTAGGATAAAGTTGGAGGGTTAGGAAGGGTAACGTTAGAGGGTTAGGATAAAGTTGGAGGGTTAGGAAGGGTAATTTTAGAGGGTTAGGAAGGGTAACGTTTGAGGGTTAGGAAGGGTAACGTTAGAGGGTTAGGAAGGGTAACGTTAGAGGGTTAGGAAGGGTAAGGTTAGAGGGTTAGGAAGGGTAACATTAGAGGGTTAGGAAGGGTGACGTTAGATGGTTAGGAAGGGTAACGTTAGAGGGTTAGAAAGGGTAACATTAGAGGGTTAGGAAGGGTAAAGTTAGAGGGTTAGGAAGGGTAACGTTAGAGGGTTAGGAAGGGTAACGTTAGAGGGTTAGGAAGGGTAACGTTAGAGGGTTAGGAAGGGTAACGTTAGAGGGTTAGGAAGGGTAACGTTAGAGGGTTAGGAACGGTAACGTTAGAGGGTTAGGAAGGGTAATGTTAGAGGGTTAGGAAGGGTAACGTTAGAGGGTTAGGAAGGGTAAAGTTTTAGGGTTAGGAAGGGTAACGTTAGAGGGTTAGGAAGGGTAAAGTTAGAGGGTTAGGAAGGGTAACGTTGGAGGGTTAGGAAGGGTAACGTTAGAGGGTTAGGGAGGGTATTAGGAAGGGTAAAGTTAGAGGGTTAGGAAGGGTAACGTTAGAGGGTTAGGAAGGGTAACGTTAGAGGGTTAGGAAGGGTAACGTTAGAGGGTTAGGAAGGGTAACGTTAGAGGGTTAGGAAGGGTAACGTTAGAGGGTAGGAAGGGTAACTTAGAGGGTTAGGAAGGGTAATGTTAGAGGGTTAGGAAGGGTAAAGTTAGAGGGTTAGGAAGGGTAACGTTAGAGGGTTAGGATAAAGTTGGAGGGTTAGGAAGGGTAACGTTAGAGGGTTAGGATAAAGTTGGAGGGTTAGGAAGGCTAATTTTAGAGGGTTAGGAAGGGTAACGTTTGAGGGTTAGGAAGGGTAACGTTAGAGGGTTAGGAAGGGTAACGTTAGAGGGTTAGGAAGGGTAAGGTTAGAGGGTTAGGAAGGGTAACGTTAGAGGGTTAGGAAGGGTAACGTTAGAGGGTTAGGAAGGGTAACGTTAGAGGGTTAGGAAGGGTAACGTTAGAGGGTTAGGAAGGGTAAAGTTTTAGGGTTAGGAAGGGTAACGTTAGAGGGTTAGGAAGGGTAAAGTTAGAGGGTTAGGAAGGGTAACGTTGGAGGGTTAGGAAGGGTAACGTTAGAGGGTTAGGGAGGGTATTAGGAAGGGTAAAGTTAGAGGGTTAGGAAGGGTAACGTTAGAGGGTAGGAAGGGTAACTTAGAGGGTTAGGAAGGGTAATGTTAGAGGGTTAGGAAGGGTAAAGTTAGAGGGTTAGGAAGGGTAACGTTAGAGGGTTAGGATAAAGTTGGAGGGTTAGGAAGGGTAACGTTAGAGGGTTAGGATAAAGTTGGAGGGGTAGGAAGGGTAATTTTAGAGGGTTAGGAAGGGTA